>NC_046976.1:9533384-9790884 GCF_009769545.1 Cyclopterus lumpus | reverse complement strand
TATGATGTGCAAATGGAGGACGAATGTTGCCTTTCAGAGGAAATAGCCAAGTAAATTACATAAAGGAGATGACCGAGAACAAAAAATAATGAATAGATGAAGTTTACAGTATAATGTTATCATTAGATACGTTTTTGGTTTGGCAGTGACACAATCATAAAACCTTCTATTCTTATTCCACCAGCTGATTCAAAATGGGAATTTAGTTGAAAAACACAAATAGTGATATTCAGATACGTAACATGAAAACAATCTAAAAATCTGGCAAACTCAGAACCCCCCGAATTTCAGAGAACAACTTGAAATACCAGAATAAAAATAAAGATTCAGACATAGTTTATTAAGCCAACTTTAACTGATGATGCTGATGACGTCACATGTTCATTCATCGACCGTGAGAAGCCCAGAGATGTCGAAATTACCAACATATTACTTTTTATTATGTTTGCATCCATCTATTCATCCATCTTCTTCTTACTCTTCTCATATATTCCAGCCGGGCTGCTGGGACACGTGGTTCATTGACTGGAAAGATCTGGCAACGCACTCTGTCTTTCCTCTCACACCATTTATTATCTGGACTGGGACACTCCCAGGACCCAGGAGCTTGTGCTCACTAGCTGACACACACACACACACACACACACACACACACACACACACACACACACAGAGAGAGGACTATGAGCAACATATTCAGTGTGAGAACTTCAACGAGGTTTCTTCACCCGAGTCCCACAGATGTTCCTCTTGGCACCTCAGCAGGTTGTGATGGGGCGACTCAGGGGGCCTTTCTGGGGGGGGGAGGGCGCAGAGGGCCAAACAGGGCCCCAGAGCCTGGATGAGAGCTTCCTTTGTGGGATACAAAGCATTGTCTGTGCTGGGAAAGGCCATGGGGATGGGAACACGGCCCAGAGCTGGACACTGAGCAGCAATTCGAGCTCTGTGAATCTGTAAGTGTGTGTGTGTCTGTGTGTGTGTGTGTATTTGTTTGAGTGTGTGTGTGTGTGTGTGTGTGTGTGTGTGTGTGTGTGTGTGTATGTGTGTGAAATATTCCTGACTGCTCCATGAATGATGAAGAGACTGAAGTTGTGTGAAAATCTGTCTGAGAGTGTGAGAGCAACTGGAAGGACAACGAGAGTATTTCTCTCTTTGGGGTCTGAGCAGTTTGGGCTCAGAATTAAAGAACGAACAGACCATAAAGCGACACAAGGAGCTGCAAAGCGAAAACGGATCCATGTATTGATGAACTGTTGCAGCCAGCGTTCTAATGGCTAAGACGCCAACTAGCCGGGACCATGCTCACGCTGAACAGCACCTCTTTTCTCTCTTTGATAATATTTACTCCCTCATTTAGAATTTCATTTAATAAAGATATTGTTGATCAGGGATAAAAGTGTTCTGTATAGCTAACTTGCAAACTGTGAGTGTATTTAGACGTATGTCTATTGCCAGGTTTATCTCCACAGTGCTGTGTCAGCAAACTTCTGGCTCCACACATTATCGTCCAACAGCAGTCCACATCGTGCTCAACCTAACTATCGTTGGTTTATGCCAAACTTTTGCTTTGTAACGTAACGTCGTCCCAAAGAATAAGTTGTTCTGAGTGACGAGACAAAACCAGACAAAATATGGAAGCAATATAAATGTTGCAGCAGAAACAACAACATCATATCAGCCCTGGGATAAAGCAGTCACCATGGCAACAGTCAGTCTAACAAGCAGCCCCACCCAGCCTTTCTTTCGAACATGATAAGATACGGTGCTGATGAAGGACCAGGAAGCATGGCGGCTATTTTAAGACCTCAGGGACGGACGCTAGCGAAGTTTGAAAGAGTTGGCATGAGCCAAAAGAGGGAAGCTTGCATGCGTGCGTGAGCGTGAGTAACAGGGTGGAGTGGGTTTTTTAGGGATGGTGGGAATGGATGAGGAATGTCAGAAAGCCAAAGAAGGGGAAAGAATGAAAACAATAAAGCAAAGAAGTGGTTTATGCCCACAGAACAAAGATGGAGAGAGTTTTTTTTAAATAATTGCCCTTTTCCTTCGGGACCCAGACTCACTGGCTGAGAGGAGGAGACACAGGGGGGGGGACAGAGGAGTCCATATAGTCTCTCTCCAACACACACACACACACACACACAGACCACAAACACAGTCCAAAGTGGAGAGAACTCCAGGAAGATAGTAGGAGACTTTGGGACTGAGGTGATCTGGGAACCTTGATAAACCATCACAGTCTAATTACTGTCGCCACAGCTCTTTTACTGGCAAAGCACATGACACCAAAACAAAACACACGTACACGATCACACACAATCTACACACACTCCCAAACTGTTACAAAAATGTCTACAGGGCGGGGCCAAGCTTGAATCAAATTTGAACATCCACACACACGGTCTACTTCAGCACATGTTTACATGAGTAGGTTGACCCCAAAGTTCCCTGTGGGTAGCTGTGTTTTAGACAAGACAAGCGTGACTCTAATGCACCATGAAGCATGTGTGTGGGTGTGCGTCTGTGTGTGTGTGTGTGTGTGTGTGTGTGTGTGTGTGTCCACTTTGCAAACCACCCTGGAAAGTCCCGCTCCTCGTGTGTATCTGCAAACCCTGCAGAGCTGCTGTCTCATAGTTTAGTCGGCTATTTCTGGGAGACGGTTTATTTCAGCGTTTAAGAAAGCAGGAAACCTGAGAGAGTTTGTTCGAAGGTTCACTTTCTCACAGGGAGGTTAAAGAAAATTGAATGTCTGTTTTTTTTGCAATGTTTCCAGTGACGAGTATCATGCACCCGAGTTTAAGAGAGAAAGTGACATTTCAGTGCTTAGTCCACTATGTACTGATCATCCGAAAACAAGACTATAACTAGAAAATACTACAAATACTCACAGAAACATGTACATTATACTGCATGAAATCTGTGAAAACTAAATATGCTTCACATAAGATTATAATACAAATTCATCTCAATGATGGAAATCCATATTTAAAATAAACAATGTCAATTATCAAAATAAACTTTTAAGACTTTTAACACATGATATTTGTGCAATGTTTTTGGTAGGAATCCCTTTTGGAACTACAATGCTTTACACAAAGTCGGATAATCAATCACAAATAACTTTAAATGCACTTGTTGTTCCGCAGGGTTTAAATAATTATAGAATATTGTCAGCCTTATTATTCGTATTATTATAGAATTTCCCTGAGTAGACCAAAGCTAAATACACGTTACCAGGCCCCAAACCCATTCATTCCAACGGAAGATGTAAATCTAAAATGTATATTTAATTTAAAAAAGAAAAATAGTTTTCCTTTAGCGAAGGTTTCTCAAACTGGACTAAACGGTGCATTTGTTGTGGACTATTTCCCGCTGTGGATTAATACCGATTTGCTGCTCTAGTTAGTAAATTGCAGCTTGATGCTGTATTTTGGATCGACTCGGATGAACTATGTTCACTGACATGCTGAAAACACACCAGGCGGCACTTTGTTGCTGCTCTGGTACAAACATGTCGCATGATTTTCATAGTTTTTGGGAAAAAGATGAGTCACTGTTGTTTACTGCCAAATACAGCTTTTTGTGCCTTGGTTGATTTGTTTTTTAAGCATGTAAGTATAGAGGAAATACACAGACTACTAGCGGTATGCCTACAGACACACACACACACACACACACACACACACACACACACACACACACACAGCCCGTCAGACAGTAGTACAGTGGATCTCGTCAATGAGCAGGCTGCAGGAGCTCCGGTAGCGGTGTCTAGTTTCCACATGATGAGAGTGTAATCCTTGCAGGTTCCTGCCTGCTGCTTTGTTTTCCCCGCTGTCTGACTCATCCCTCCAACCTGTGGGAAGGAGGGAGAGATGGACTCTGTCACTGTCATAACATGGGATTACTGTCCACAATACACTTTCTCAAAGGGATGGGAACGATGCCCTGGAGTTTCTATCCTCTCCTCTATCTGTGTCCTCTCATTTATCTCAGATTGGCCACGATTGCCTTTCCTTTTCCGTTTCTTCCTCCTCTATCTTCTCCTGTCTTTCAGAGTTCCCAGGTTTACATTTATATTCAGAATTGTACAATAAAGAAGGCTTTTTTTTTTTGCAAGTACATTTCCTTCTTCATTACAACGACTTGGCCGGTCTGTTTTCTTTAATCCACAGAGGATTAATTATCTCCTTTTGTTACCTTGCATCAAAGACTTCCAACGAGTGAAGATTATCACATCCTCTAATTTAATACTTACGGCCTCGATCATATCATCATATCCTTTGCAAGCCTTTCGTGTTGTGTTTCAGTTATGTCAGAGCCCGTGTAACTTTCGATGGTTATACTTTTGAGACGTTAAGTATAAACCTTTGTGTTTATTTAAATGTTCACGAAATGTTCTCTCTTAAAACTTTGGGTGTCTTCCACTTTCGCATTTTGGAAAGAGAGAAAGAAAGAGAAACTCTCAAGTGATCACGTGTATGTTTTGTTATCCAATCAGAGAAAGGATTTACCCTACATTGCCATATATAAGACTCCTTACATTTCAAGCCGTGACATATAGTACAGCAAATCATTATCATTTTTATTTTATAAGTTTAAAGTAATTGTTGCTTGCATACATATCCAATTGCAAACATATCAAAAAGTGGTGAATATCTGCTACCAAATGTTCAAATCGAATGCAGAATGATAGGTAGATTTGACATGTTGCTTCAGCAAACCTATTATTCGCTTTGAACAATACTCATTTATGTAATAACTCCAAAATATGTCTCAGAGGGTGTGTGCTCACCTGTGTTCCCAATTTCTTGATTAATAGCTTTTTTTTGTGCATGTAAGAGTATACAGGTGATGTATTTCTAACAGTTTGACACTGGCCTTGATCTCAACTCTCCAAGCGAATGCAAATACATCCACACAATATGACTTGTTCTCAAAGACAAGCCCGTTCTCTCACTCCCACCCTCCTACTCTCTCATTATCTGTGTGAATCCCAGGTCTTATCAGCCGGCACCTGCGTCGCTGCTCGGCTTTAGCGGACTAAATCCAGCTGGATCAGAACTAAACACTGTGGGATTACAACAGAGTTTAACACTGAAGCATTGAGAGTGAGGCCTGAAAGCCTTTCTGAAGCCGCCTCCCCACATGTTAATAAACCCGTCAAGTTTGACGTGCTGTGTGGCTTTGCTGCCAGAAGCCACCTGTCCTTCAAAGTCTTTGGTTTGATAACCTGACAAAGCAGCCATTTAACCATTCACACCTAAAATGTTGTGCTTTAATGTTCAATAAAAGGGTGTTCGGTCCTGGGGCAATAAAGAATATTTTATTAAATAATCCAAATGCAACCTGCAGTGATACATCAAGTCCTCGCTTGTGTTTCAGAATATCGGCAGCGCTAAAGAAAACAATTTCAAACGGGTTCAAGATCCTACTTGCAGCCACAGCGGAGTTGAGGTAAAGATTTGCCCTTTGGTTAGTGAGGCTACATCAAAAGCTCCACACTTTTCTGGGTGCCAAAAGAGCTTGAAGTACACAATCAAGCGTAAATCTCATCTCATACAGCACCAACATAGTGCCGTCCACCTGGCAAGAAACACAGCGCTATGACGAAAACCTCACCTGCGCTGATTATCCGCCCTCACCAACATTGTTCCAACATCTCTCCCAACAGAAGGAGAAGTGAAAAGAGTTCACGTTTGCCGTATCAAGTCTGAGTTTGACGTGTGTTTTTGAACTTTGGAGGTTGATATTGTTTTTTTGCCCTGGGAGTGGAGATGTGGCCACCGAAACAAGGCCGGTCGGAAAAACAAACGAAGGTCGGTGTATGTTCATCTGGAAGAAAAGCAGGAAGCTTTGAATACCGAATGCCAACAGTTCAAAGAGCTGTAGGGAAGATGGGGAGTGCACACACACACACACACACAAAGTATGCCATTCAGTTTAAACAAACAGGAGGCCTCATGGACCCTCACAGAGCTCTGCTCATGGTTACTGAGGCTACCAGTCGCCTTGCACACACACATACATGTTCGCAACATCTTTGCACGGCCTGGTTTGAGCGAATCATTGTTGTGTTACATTCACACACACACACACACACACACCCACACACATTCAGTCAAACCCACACACAAGGCCCCTCATCGCCTCTCCTGTTTCAGCCGCATGCAACCAGCAATGCGCACAGCCACACAGGAGAGGCCTTGTGTGCGAGGGGTCATAACAACTGCGGCAGTAGCTGCACGGTGACCTTTAACCCCTGACAGCATGGGAAAGTGGGCGCACTCAGCTGTCAGGACCCCAGTGGGCCAGTTACCCTTAGTAATGGTTAAATGATGATTAGACATCAATGGGAAGGCACCCGTAACGTTCAGCGAGGAATGCCATAAATGCACATAAAAACACAAAGTGGACTCACACACACACACACACTTCATAAGATTGTTGTCCTGACCTATGTCGTAATGATGAGTTAGTGTTGAAAATGACAAAGACACAAAAATGGAAAAAGACTCATTAGTCTAATTGACCTTTCTCTAAAAATCTAGCTGACCACCTATCTACCTGCCCTATTACTGTACTTACGAATCCAAGGAGCACGTCACTAACTTAATGCCATGAATAGAATGACTATAGTTCCCCACTGTGTGGAAGACAGTCATGGATGCTATCAGAGTTTAGGGTAAAGTTAGCACGTCAGTCCTGCAGCGACTCCTGTTATCGTTAAATTTAAACACATCGTTTAGTCCTCGTCCTTAAACCCTTTTCTCCTTTAACATTAATAGAGCGTGTTTAAAAAGACAAGCTAACCGGTTCAAATACTGCAATGAGGACAATTATGTTTCTTCATATCCAGGTCTTCTGGAAATAGTGGAAAATAACCGAATTTCCTTAAATCATCAACCATCCAACAAACATTTCCTTGATTCCACGCATTTTGACTCAGTAGAAATAAACAGATGGTTGCTAGCTAGAAATGGTAAACCTGCTTTTGTCTAAAAGCAAGGATTTGTAAATGTGTACCATACGAGAACGAAAATGTTGACAGGTGTCAAACAGTAACAAACTCACAAACACATACATGTACATGTACATACACACAAACACAGACACACTAGTCAACTAAATACTTTGTCAAAAATTACACACAAACCGTAGCCACAGAACTAGACAAAAACGGTCAAGCACACACGCACACACGCACACACACACACACACACACACACACACACACACACACACACGGCATCCGCTTCTCCAGCCTTTTAAGACCCAAGAATATTTTCTGCCCGTGTCCTTTGGTTCTCACAGTCCTCAGTCACTGGAGGAATGCTAAGTATCCAGGACCCTCCCCCCCCCCCCGGCTGAGCAGCCAGTGGTTAGGCCCGTGATTTAAAACAGCCCCGGTTGTTCCCATGTCACACGCTGTGAAAGGGGGCATGTGGAGGTACAATATATGCCCTCAGCCCTCAGCCCTCCGTGTGGCTCCACATACTCTGAGTGTTTTCTTTAGTTGGAGCAGAGTCGGTCACCTTGGGTAGCTCCACACCACTTCAAGGGACCACAACAGTGTGTTTCATGTTGGAGCCCATTAACTACCAATTGGGAACATTACTGGAAACCATTTTCCAGAGCAAAGTGCAGTTTTTTGAGTGACAAATAAATATGTTCAACCTTTCAGTCACCCGCAGGTTTCAGGTCATGTCAGCACTATCTTAAAGCAAACTTACAGAAGTGACAAACTTTGATGTAACGCAAACATTTATTGAATTCATCAATGTTTAATTCAATTCAGTTTATTTTGTATAGCCCAAAATCACAAATTACAAATTTGCCTCAGAAGGCTTTAGAATCAATGTTCAATGTCCAAGTTTTCTTGTTGTTTGCATTCTTGGTTGGTTTTTGAATAAAAAACATAAGCAGCCAACATAAATTGAGGATGTTGGAGCTCTAACAAATGTATCGCCAGAGAAGAACTTTGACATCAGATGATTCTACAAAACCCCTGATTATGTTAACAAAATTAAAATTCATTACCAGTGTACGTCCTTACTTTACTTTTTGACAAAGTTCTGCTTCTGACATTGAAGTGTGTCATTGGGTGTAAATCGTGAGGTATGAAATGTAGGGATGCACTGATAGCAGTATAAGGTATCGAGTGTGATACTGTGGCCATGAACTTGTACTTGTAAGTGGCATCCCGAAAAAATGTCCAGCAGTAATATTACACAATTTATAACAAAAAAACATGTCTCCGATATGGCAAAAAAATTATGTTTATTTACGTAATTATGAATTCTCTGTTTTTTCAGACAGGAAGAAATCATTGGCCCCTTCCTTTAAAGGAGAGCTGATTTTAGATGTGTCACAGCTTATCGTTAGGCTACAGTGAAGAAATATACGTCTTTACTCTCATCAGGCTGGTTATGACGGGTCAATGAACACACTGCCCTCAAGGACCCTCCTTCGATTGTTATAATCCCTCAGACAGCTGGGACCCTCAGACTCACAGATGCCCAGGCGAGAGGAGCTGAGACTGATAAGGAATGGAGTGTGTGTGTGTGTGTGTGTGTGTGTGTGTGTGTGTGTGTGTGTGTGTGTGTGTGTGTGTGTGTGTTGTGAATAACCTGTTACTGATATGCATGTGAATGCACGTCTGTGTGATACAGGTTTGTGTTTGTGTGTGTGTGTGTGTGTGTGTGTGTGTGTGTGTGCGTGTGTGTGTGTGTGTGTGTGTGTGTGTGTGTGTGTGTGGCGTGGAGGGTTTCATGCTCTACATCGTTTCCTTGTCAGGTTGTTGGCAGCTGACTGTGATTAATATTTCACAGCTAACAAATGGAGAGCACAGGCAGGCCCGTGTGTGTGTGTGTGTGTGTGTGTGTGTGTGTAACCTTGCCATGACAGCAGTATAATTGACATAATTACCCACCCTCCCTAAACATTGCACACACATCCCGTCAGACACAAGCACACACACACACAGACAGCGTTCTACACCTTCACTGTGTACGCTCACATGTCTGAACCAATAAATGTACTAGTCACATGCAGAGGAGTGACCCCATTACACACACACACACACACACAGACACCCACACACACACCACTGTTTCATAATGTCAGTGTGCATACATTTAATAAGCTAAGAAACAGTGTCGCTAATTGGGAATTGAGTTAACTTTTACAGTAAGATGTGTATTGTTAGAGCTCAAGGATATACCGTGTTTTTTGGTGAAAGTACACTAAAAAAGAAAAAAAACACCAGGCAGTAGTAGTGCATTAGTAAAGTATTGGCACTTCAAAACTAAAAATGTTAAAATCTCACTTAGTTTTTCAAAAATCCTTGTTTTAATTTATGACATTGTCTAAAACTAGTAAAATGTTGGTTAAATTATGATTTAATAACTATGTAATCAAGTAAGTAGAGAGACTACCGACTTGACATTAAAAGGCAGCTTTTTGTACGTCATAGTTTTTCCAATACTCTGTTCTCAATGGTCACAATCAATTGGTTTAATACCCCGAACTAAACACCACAATACTATAACATTTACATAATGGACGTCTTAAATTCAAGTCTCTTCCTTCCCAAGTAATCTCTTTATAAGACGAGGGCGTCACATGTTTCAAACAGCAGATAACTCATTTTGGACTGAAAATGAATGACAAAGTTAAAACGGTTATCTTGTTTTTTTCTGAACGTGAAAACATGAAAATCAAATCTGTATCCGCATGTGAAAGCTCTCCCCGATGAGTTGGCTTTGATGGCGGCTTTGAAGTGGAGCATACTGGTGATGACGGTAATTGATAACGGTGAGCTGAATGCTAAATGGCTGTTCATCGGGGATAGGAAGTGCTGAATGGAAGCCAGGCTGGATGCTGCCGTGCCTCCGGCTGTGTGATAATAAAGGGAGGGGTTGAACCGCCGATGATAACAACAAATGGCAAATGCGTGTGTGGTTGTTTTTGTGTCCGTCACTTCATCGTCCTGTTTGTATGCTGAAAAGCAAGTGTACGCTTCCTGCACACGACGTGTGTGTTTGTCAGCGTCTTGTGCAACGTGGTGTGTGCTGGTGGTGTGTGTGGTTCGTCGGGGGATTGGGTGGAGCTCAAAGCCCGTGTGTGGGTCGGGGGTCGTGGCAGGTGGTTGAATGGTAGCAAACCAACACACACTGTCACTCTGATTATGAGGGGGGGGGGGGGCGTGGATCAGGGGGAGAAGAAAAAAATAGAGAGCGAGAAAAAGAAATAAGATGAAAACAAACATGTAACAAAGAAAGTACTGATTAATATTGTCTGGGAACTCATTGCATATTACTCATCATTCAATTAATCAAAATGGGCTTGATTGGCAGAAACAAATGTATTGCTACAGTATTAGATGGATTAATAAAACTTCAGGGTGTCTCAAGATATTCTCATAGTGTTTATGTTTTTAAAGAATAACGAGGGCGGCTGTGTGTCTAATAAAGGCAAACAATGCCCCAGAATTATCTTCAGAATAGTAATGTTTGATCAGCTCTTTGGCAACCAGTAGCACAAGATTTGGTACGCAACACTAGTATTTGTTTGTCTTTTGTATGTTTATTTAAAGTATTGAAAGGAGACTGGATACATTGATGAATAGCCAGATGTGTTTTCAGAATAAAATGTATTCTGTCAAAGTTTCAAAAAAGGGAGAAGTGGCAACAAGTAGAGTGAGAGCTCGTCTAGGCAGCCTTTATCTCAATCTGTGTGTGTGTGTGTGTGTGTGTGTGTGTGTGTGTGTGTGTGTGTGTGCGTGTGTGCGTGTGTGTGTGTGTGTGTGTGTGTGTGTGTGTGTGTGTGTGTGTGTGTGTGTGTGTGTGTGTGTGTGTGAGACTGTGCTGCAAACTAATGGAGCTGGCAGGGCGGAATCAATTACTGACCAGCAAGGATTTTCCCACCAGTTTGAGCTGGTGGGAAAACAAGAGCTCCTCAACATGCATCTGTGTGGTTGTGTTAGTGTGTTTCTGTGTGTGTATATGTGTGTGTATATGTGTGTGTACCTGTGTCTAAGCATGTGGAGGTGCGTTTGTACATGTGCGCGTGCATGCCTTCTTAGCTGCTATCAGTGCATGTCTGCATATACAAATGTGTAGGTGTGTTACCCTTTACCTGTGTGTGTGTGTGTGTGTGTGTCCGTGTGAGCTGGCATGGAGGAGACACTGGGAAAGGAGCCAGCGGGCCTTCAGAAGAGAAACAATTTGACTTATAAACGAGTGACTCAGTGTTCAGTTCAAACCTTGTTATGTTTTTTTTTCCTCTTCTGTCACTCCCATGGGAATAAATCCAACAAACTTAATTACATGTGTCTTTTGATTTCACGCAACACTTATAAACATAGATCCTCATCCTCTCAATGCAATTGTCGCGACGACTAAATCAGGTGAAGTTCCACAGTGAGTCAGCGCATACCAACAAAAACGGCTTCATTTGTTTTGTTTTGTTCCACTGAATATGTCTTTAACAAAGAAGTATCCACACATACGTATTAAGCTACTTTGTATGTTAAATGTCTCACTTTTACTCTGCTGAAGGATCACAGCGTTCACACTATGTTCAGGTTAGCGTTGCTTACAAGTCACAGTTTCACACCTTACCTTTTTACATATAGCAGCCTTTCTCCATGGCAACCGATACAACCAACCAGTCACTTAAGTCCATATGTATGTTAGTCTCTCTGGTCCCCCCACAATGAAACAGGATAACAAGGGCAAAGTCTGTGTTTTACAATACAGACGTAGCAAGTTTGGGCAAACAGTGTTCTCAGTGAGAGCCACCCACCAAGGAGCAGTCACTAATTACCTTGAAACCAAACGTGAAGCGATGGCTTACAGCAAAGCAACCAGCAATCAAACCACCTCCTCTCCGCCACTTGCATCCTATGACCTCATTGTTTTTACAAATCTGCTACTTTTGTAATGTATTCATGTATTATATTGTATTGTATTACTTTGCATTGTGTTGTATTGTGCTGATAATATTAGGCCATTAAATCATAATAACCTGCCCTAGAGACTACAGACAAAGATTAGCTCTCGAGCTAACTCACGCACGTTTACATTGGTAAATAAATACATTAAATTAATTTATTAATTTAATGAATTAAATTAAATTAAATAAATAGTAGGACATTTGATTCAAAACTATTTTGTCTAGTTAGTTGGCTCAACAAATATGAACAATCGGTGTGTGTGTGTGTGTGTGTGTCTTAGCCCCCGTGTGTGCAAGTTGTCGGCTTTTCATTTCTTTGATTGTTCTGTTCAATAATCAACTCCACATTGAGTGGCTGTTGCTGTAGTGAATAACTGCAGCAGGAAGCAGTGCCATGCAGGATAACACTGGCCTGAATAAAGGGCTTGGTGACCCAGGGGATACTGAGCCACGAAAACACGCACACACACACACACACACACACACACACACAATTGGGAGCCAATAGGGCTGGACAACAGTCTCTTGGGTGGGTCTTTTACAAACCAATGAAGCAGACATCTCGGCTCTCGTCATTGTTGGGTGCTACAGTAACGTCGCCCCTGTGACCAGATACAACTACAAGTTAAGTCACACACACACACACACACGTTCAGCCCTAGTTTTACGCTGTGGCCTGTATGTATCTCATGAATTGTGCGGAGCAGAGTCATCTCAGCTGTATTTACACACATGTTTACTGAATGACATGATACATTTAGTGTAACAGGAGCACATTTAGGAAAGCCTTAAAGTCAACAAGTTTACACATTAATGTCCATTAAACAGCATATATCTTCACAGCAAACATTACTACTGCACCCCTGATCATATCAGACCAGAAAAAGGCATTAAAGCAGAAAACCCTGTGTGTTCTAACTATATTCAATTCAATTCAGTTTATTTTGTATAGCCCAATATCACAAATTACAAATTTGCCTCAGAGGGCTTTATAATCTGTATAAGCATAACTAGAGTGCAGAGCAGGTCAGCTGAACATGCAAAAACCTAATATTGTTTCAAAAATAAAATAAATATAATAAATAATAAATCAAATAAAATGGAGCTGTTTTTCTGAATGAAGAGATATACATTTTTCTTTCGAGGACATTAAATGTTCATTTAATGTTCATTCTCTTTAATTAGTTACAAAGTCCAGGAAACGGCATGGAAAATTCTTAGGAAATTATGGGCCTTAATATTAAGCATGAAAACTCGAGCAACAATTGTTGTACTGAGAGCAACTTTGACAATTATACATAATTCTAAAATAAATAATGAATATTTGCTGTTAACAAGCTTTACATGAAAGTGAAACAAGGTGAACAAGGCCAGCAGAGCAATGTCTGTGTGTTAGATGTCGCAGTTCACTGTGTGTGTGTGTGTGCGTGCATGCGTGCGTGCGTAAATGTGTCTGTTATGTTTGGGATTGAGAGCCATCGTCTTATGTAACAAATGAAACTTTGTATACGCACGCATGCACTCACGTACGTACGCACGCGTGCACACACACACACACACACACACACACACACACACACACACACATGGTTGACAAGCATTCCTCTTGCCAGGTCTACCGCATGCTATTCAGTCAGAACACAATACACAAACACACACCCACACTTGAATACAACAGTAACAGCGTGCTGAATGCAGAGCGGTGACTGTATAAACACTTGAACATTAAAACTCCAGAATTTGCATACAAACACACGCATTTATCTTCACACAAACACTCTCACATGCTCTGGGATGCTCTCTCTCTCTCTCTCTCTCTCTCTCTCTCTCTCACACACACACACCCTCCCAGCCATTGTGATGTTTCTTTTGAACAGACGCACTCTCACACACACACATTTGCTCACATCTGTTTGGATTTGTTTTCTGTCTGAAGCCCCCTCCCTCCTCTCTCCCTCCTTACTTGTTATCCTCAGTAGCAGCAACAGGCCAAAGGAAATATGTTTCACAATTTACTCTTTCTGTTTTGTTGTGGAACGTCACCTCACTAGCGGGGAAAGAGCCGGAGCTGGTGCAGGAGGTGGAGCGGTACCAGCTAGATATAGTTGGGCTCACCTCCACGCACAGCATGGGCTCTGGAACCAAGCTCCTGGAGAAGGGTTGGACTTTGTCCTTTTCTGGAGTTGCCCAGGGTGAGAGGCGCCGGGCGGGAGTGGGGATACTCACGAGCCCCCGGCTGAGCGCCGCTGTGTTGGAGTTTTCCCCGGGGAACGAGAGGGTCGCCTCCCTGCGCCTACGGGTTGCGGGGAGTAAGGCTCTGACTGTTGTTTGTGCTTATGCACCGAACAGCATTTCGGAGTATCCGGCCTTCTTGGAGTCGGTGGGAGGGGTCCTGGAAAGGGCGCCGCCTGCCGACTCCATAGTTCTCCTGGGAGACTTCAACGCTCACGTGGGCAATGACAGAGAAACCTGGCGGGGCGTGATTGGGAGGAACGGCTTGCCCGATCTGAACCCGAATGGTGTTTTGTTGTTGGACTTCTGTGCTAGCCACAGTTTGTCCATAACGAACACCATGTTCGAACATAAGGTGGCTCATAAGTGTACCTGGTACCAGAACACCTTAGGCCGGAGATCAATGATCGACTTTGTAATCGTATCATCTGATCTGCGGCCGTATGTCTTGGACACTCGGGTGAAGAGAGGAGCAGAGCTGTCAACTGATCACCACCTGGTGGTGAGTTGGATCAGATGGCGGGGGACTCGGCTAGAGAGACCTGGCAAGACCAAACGTGTAGTGAGGGTGAACTGGGAACGTCTGGCAGAGGATCCTGTCCGGGAGGTCTTCAACTCCCACCTCCGGAAGAACTTCTCACAAATCCCGAGGGAGGCTGGGGACATGGAATCCGAGTGGACCTTGTTCAAAGCCTCTATTGTGGACGCGGCTGCTCGGGGCTGTGGCCGGAAGGTCATCGGTGCCTGTCGTGGCGGCAACCCTAGAACCCGGTGGTGGACACCGGGGGTGAGGGTAGCCGTCAAACTGAAGAAGGAGGCCTTTCGGGCCTGGCTGGCCCAGGGGTCTCCTGAAGCAGCTGACGGGTACCGGCGGGCCAAAAGGGCTGCAGCGACGATGGTCGCGGAGGCTAAAACTCGGGCATGGGAGGAGTTCGGGGAGGCCATGGAGAAGGACTTTCGGTTGGCCTCAAGGAAGTTCTGGCAAACCATCCGACGGCTCAGGAAGGGAAAGCAGGGTCTACCCCAGGCTGTTCTCAGCAGGGGGGGGGAACTGCTGACCCGGACTGGGGACATCGTCGGGCGGTGGAAAGAGCACTTTGAGGAACTCCTAAACCCGGCCAACATGTCCCCCGGAGAGGGGGCAGCGCCGGAAGACTTTGGGGTGGATTCACCCATATCCCTGGCAGAGGTCGCTAAGATAGTCAAAAAGCTCCTTGGTGGCAAGGCGCCAGGGGTGGATGAGATCCGCCCTGAGATGCTGAAAGCGCTGGACATTGTTGGGCTGTCTTGGTTGACACGCCTTTTCAGTGTCGCATGGGGGTCGGGAACAGTGCCCATGGACTGGCAGACCGGGGTGGTGGTTCCCATCTTCAAGAAGGGGGACCGGAGAGTGTGCTCGAACTATCGTGGTATCACACTGCTCAGCCTCCCGGGAAAAGCTTATGCCAGGGTGCTGGAGAGGAGGCTCCGACCGCTTGTCGAACCTCAGATTCAGGACGAACAGTGCGGATTCCGTCCCGGTCGTGGAACAGTGGACCAGCTCTTTACCCTCGCAAGATTACTGGAGGGGTCCTGGGAGTTTGCCCAACCAGTTTACATGTGCTTTGTAGACCTGGAGAAGGCTTTCGACCGGGTCCCTCGGGGGTTTTTGTGGGGGGTGCTGCGGGAGTATGGGGTGCCGGACCCGTTGGCACGGGCCATCCGGTCTCTGTATGCCTGCAGTAGGAGCTGTGTTCGTCTCCTCGGTAGTAAGTCAGACACGTTCCCGGTGGGTGTTGGCCTCCGCCAGGGCTGCCCTTTATCACCGGTCCTGTTCGTGACCTTCATGGACAGGATATCTAGGCGCAGCCAGGGGGCGGAGAGGATCCGGTTCGGGAGTCTCGGGATCGCCTCTCTGCTGTTTGCGGATGATGTGGTCCTGTTTGCCTCCTCGGACCGTGACCTCCAGCATTCACTGGGGCGTTTTGCAGCCGAGTGCGAAGCGGCAGGGATGAGAGTTAGCACCTCCAAATCTGAGGCCATGGTGCTCTGCCGGAAACCGGCGGATTGCTCCCTCCAGGTGGGGGCAAACTGCCTACCCCAAGCGAAGGAGTTCAAGTATCTCGGGGTCTTGTTCACGAGTGAGGGTAAGGTGGAGCGGGAGATCGATAGGCGGATCGGTGCGGCTGCAGCAGTAAAACAGGCGCTGTACCGGTCCGTCTTAGTGAAGAGGGAGCTGAGCCGGAAGGCAAAGCTCTCCATTTACTGGTCGGTCTACGTTCCAACCCTCACCTATGGTCACGAACTCTGGGTCGTGACCGAAAGAACGAGATCTCGGATACAAGCGGCCGAAATGAGCTTCCTCCGTAGGGTGGCCGGGCTCAGCCTTAGAGATAGGGTAAGGAGCTCGGACATCAGGGGGGAGCTTGGAGTCGAGTCGCTGCTCCTTCGTGTCGAAAGGAGTCAGCTGAGGTGGTTCGGGCATCTAGTTAGGATGCCTCCTGGACGCCTCCCATTAGAGGTTTTCCGGGCACGTCCAACTGGTAGGAGGCCCCGGGGAAGACCGAGGACACGCTGGAGGGATTATATCTCCCGGCTGGCCTTGGAACGCCTCGGGATCCCCCAGAATGAGCTGGAAAGTGCTGCGGGTGAGAGGGAAGCCTGGGTCGGCCTGCTGAACCTGCTGCCACCGCGACCCGACCCCGGATAAGCGGGTGATAATGGATGGATGGATGGATGTTTTGTTGTTGTTGTTGTTGTTATTGTTGTTGTTGTTGTTGTACCTGGCAATTAGTGAGCATAAGAAATATTGCCCACTGAGAACTATTTGGACGAGGTGGAGATCATGACTCACTGTGAAATCGTATTTACTAAAGCAAGTTGATCATTTTCTACATTTAGATTGTATTATTGCACTTATATTATGCCACATAGCAAATTACAACTTACACTTATTTGTTTGTCGTATTTAATAGCAGATATCCACAGCAAAATAAGAATAGTGGGTTAGCACTATGAACAACATTTTAAATCCAAAGCTAATAAGAAGAAATGAATCATAGTAGAAGCAAAGACAACAATAACAGACCCCAACAAATGCAGCAATAAGAAAAATTGTATTTGAAATATTATGATGATTATTGTTAACTGAAGCACGTAATTGTAATTACTTGAATGTTTATTCTGGAGTCTGTAGAGACGGAACGCATTTGAGTCTCGCTAACAGTTTGACCCCTGGGAGACATACAGCGCTAAAATAATCCTCTGACATGCTGAAATCAAATGTGCGTTTCAACCTTTGTTGCATATTGTGGCTGATTGTTTTCCCCTCCAATGGCCGGAGGTTTCACAGTATGATGCTCTGACTCTAGAGTGCTGCAGGGAGGACATGTTTGTTTTAGGCCAATCTGAAAGTCAGCGTCACACTGGTTCCCTCGACCAAAACTACAATGGGATTAGTCATTTTAAAGTTCATGAAACGTGCATGTTTTGTTCAGCGAGATACTCAAATGAACACCGCTTCTTTTAATCGTAAATGCAATTACCAGAAGTAAAGCGCTTACGTTCGGCTATGAATGAACTACACCGCGGTTGCATGAGCGTAGGTTCACACAACGAGGTCGCGGCGGCATTTTGTAGTTTCCTTTAGCGCCTCTTTCAAGACGAGTTGAAAATGGAAGATTCCTCCTCCAGCGATGTAGAGAAGTGCTTCCACGAACGCTAATACACCGCTGAACCGTGCGCTCTATGCACCTTTATCTAACAGTCTTTCAGACCGACATGTGCACTGCATGCTCATTCACTCATTTCAATGGATCATTTCATCTCATTTCAAATCAGACCGAAAATTAAAATCTTTAAGACATTTCTTACACATTTCTGAAAGCGGCAGTAGAACATCTCTTTATCCGGTGTCTCCTCTTAGCTAGTTAGAGGGATGTGTGTCATGTCATGTCTTGGACTGGAGGACCACACACACACACATATATATAGCTATATATATATACACATACACACAAACAAACATGCACACACATCACCAGTGTCCCATAACCTCCCTAAAGTCTGAATGGTAAGTATAAGGTATCTGTGTGTGTGTGTGTGTGTGTGTGTCTGTGTGTGTGTGTGTGTGTGTGTGTGTGTGTGTGTGTGTGTGTGTGTGTGTGCGCGCATGCGTGCGTGTGTGTGTGTATGTACGTGACTGCTGCTGCTGCCGTCAAGCTCCCGGCGTTGACACGGTAAACTGATACTAAGGGGTCTGAGAGGGGAAATGTCTCCCCGCCACTCACACACACACACACACACACACACACACACATATATATACACTCATGCACACACACTCCAGAGGGAGAGGAGAGCACTGGAGGAGCGGCACTCACACGGAGATTGAGTTACAGCTGAATTAGATCTGAGCTGTGGGAACCAGCACCTTCCCTTAGACACACACACACCCACACACACACACGTGTTGTCCCTCCTTGACACCATAGACGCGCTGGGACACACGCTGAGATGATGCGGTATGTGTACACATTCTCACACACACACCACTTATAAACAAACACACGGTCATGAACAGATGCAGGCGGACCCTCGCAGAAAAACACGCACAGAGACAAAAACATGACATCAATGACAGACTATGAGATCCCATAAATTAAAAGCATGTATGAACACCACATGACTGACTGTGTGTGGCTGGATTAACACATATAATCATAAACACAAATACTGATGTGTAAACAGAAACACACGTCTGTCCTCCGTTGACACCAGAGATGCGGAAGCCGGAGGCAACAAGTTTAGAACTGACGCAAACACTGCCATGCCCAATGTGTGTGTGTGTGTGAATGTGTGTGTTTTGATCCTGTTGGCCTTGACTTGGAAATGGTGGCCCCAAATAAAGCAAGGCTGAAAAGGAAAAGGACAGAAGAGAGGCCACCACACCACAAGCCAGTAAACTCTCCACATCTTAATTGCCCTTTCGTTTTCACATGGTAATGCCTTTTCCTTACAAGTAAGTGTGTGTGTGTGTGTGTGTGTGTGTGTGTGTGTGTGCGCGTGTGTGTGTGTGTGTGTGTGTTTATTTGTGTGCCCGTGCCAGGTTCACACAGCAAAGCCCGCCAGAATGCCATAAACACACACTCTGCTGCCCCGAGCTCTGTTGTACACAAATGGCCGGATGGAAGGGTGGATGGAGCATTTCCACCCCCACATACACCCTTTTTTATTTCATCAACCAATGTTTCCCATCACCCCCCTCCTGCTCAGTTACTCCTTCCTAAAGTCTGCTGACATTGTATTGCATAAAGGACCTTATATTATCGCTTCATATAGCAATTCTTAGGCAAAATCTTTCTAACAGACTATATTGTAACTCTGGCAAGATATTTTCAACAAAAAAAATCCTACGGGAGAAGCTACATTAGCTGTGCAGGTTTAAATAAACTCTTAAACTTCTTAACTTTTATTTGTTAGTTAAAGAAAGATATGTTTTTTTCATACAGAGCTGCATTATTCCACTTCATGTTCACCGAAGAAATAAAAACTATAAAACAGTTGGAAAAAAAACATGCTTCATGCTTTTTTGGGGACTTTCAACAGGTGGATTAGTGGTGCAAGTCTTACATTTAAATAAACACAAAAAAAGAAAAGACAAAATCAAGCAGCAGATGCTGAGATATCCTGACTCCCCTCAAAAAGTCCTAAATGTCTCATTATACATCACAAATGCAGAGAGCATCATTCTTTAGAACTTGCCTGCCTATTAAATGCTCTCATATTTCAAACCTAGTTTATGATGCAGGCTTTCTGACTTCCTCAAACTTTGGAAAGCTCCCTCAGGAGCCACAGAAGACATTATACACGGTTTTCACAGGATGACCACGACAAACAAACTAGCCGCTATGTGTACAATCAGTGATGGAACAATGAGAGTTGATAAGACAGAAACAAAACAGTTAAATGCTGTATTAAGTTATCCTGCAGAGAACACTTTGCAGAGGAGATAATAGCCATCAGAGAATCTCCCATTAATGTTTGTACGACAAAGGGCCGTTTTGATGTGAAGGTGAAAACCACACACACACACACACACACACACACACACACACACACACACACGCACACACACACACACACACACATACACACACACACACACGCACACACATACACACACACACACCACAGAGTAACTTCTTTTCCACAGAGGTTACCCTGTCAACAGCTGCAGCTGTGACCGCATGATTACCTGTCTTTCCACCTTAGATGTTTTAATGTCCAACCCACCACACAGACACACACAGACCCCCCCCACCTCCCCCAAACGTCCCCTTACAACGACCAACACACACACTTGCACTATGCCGCCATCCGTTTGGCCCCGTCCCCGTGGACGAGAGCTCCAGGAGCACCAGGGGAGAGAAAGGAGAGTGCAAACAAACTCACCCCAGGTCCGGGGCTCCGGTTTCAGCCTTCCGTCCGCCGTGGCTGGGGGGCCATGGGAACACGAAGCGCCAGGGGCCCTGTGTCAATAAGGAGCAGTGGTTCAACACAATGGGGGCCTGCCTACAGACAACACCGCTGACAGACAACCACACAAAAGGACCCGTGAATGGGAAGGAGGCTCATGCACACACATGCACGTGAACACACAGACACACATAGGAAAGAGTAGAGCAGTGTGTGTGTGTGTGGTTGCCCACAAGGCCAATGTTTGAAGACTGCTTCTGTGTGTGTACACATACACTCAGAGACACATGGCCGTGCAGACATAAACACCCTGTAATAAACGGAGGACTGTGCAACATTTGGATTTACAGCACTGAATGTAGCACAGAAAATCAGTGGGACAAACACAGATCTGTAGATTTGACTTTTTATGCATTGGTTTCAGTCAAAGAGCTGCAGAATCCACTGCATTCAGCCGTTCAGATACAATTTGATAAATTGTCACAGAAACATGGACCATCAGATATCTAACTGGTCTGTGTACACCAGTATGTGCTCCGAAAGGAAGTTTTCATTATTGTCATGCATGCTTTGGAATGGGAAGATCTAATCGGGTTTCATGCCTTAAATGTGTTTACACGACTGCCTGAGCAGCACTGATGTTTTGCTTTATGTCTCTAATGTCTGAATACAAGGATTAAACAAGTATTCAAAAAGGAAATACATCTGACAGATGTTTAGTTTTGCCCCCGCTGTCATATTTGAGAATATCTCTGAAACACTACAGTGGTAGAGGACACATTTCATGTATATAGGCTGTTTGACGCTTGAAAAAAGTTTTTAAGTTTAAAGGTCGAAAGTCCAGACACTTAAAAAGGCCTCTGCTCTGTCACTGGTGGAGATTTGGCCTCCAATGAGAACAAAGACGCTTTATAATCCAGCAGGGTGTTTTTTAGAGACTTTATTAAACTCTTTATCCCCACAATAAATGTTTCTGGGATGATTTATCATGTATCTGTGTTGAAAGGAGTTGTTGTTGTTGTTGTTGTTGTTGTTGTTGTTGTTGTCGTCGTCAGCCGTTAACCATTAGCTCATGCCGAGGGCAAGATTTCTCCCAAGATGCATTGGGTTTAGTTGAGAGGGTTTAAACCAAGCTTTATATGGCCTTGATATCCGTCTCTCTGTCCATAAACACATCACTCCTCTAGCTTATATTACTCACTCACCATCCAGTATAATTTAACCAAATTATAAACCAAGATCAAATCACTGCTTGTATTTTAGGATTCATATGTTCAAAACAAATCACATGAAATTCTTACTGGCATTCAGAAAACATTGCACCAGATCGTGTGCAGAGGAATCATGAAAACAATCCCAGTGTTAAAATACCCATATTTCAATAATGCATCGACACATTCTTCCAGCCAGTGGTCCCACTAACTGGGGCGGTACAGGAGCTGTGTTGACTGGTGACAGTGCAGAAGAAATGTAAAGAGAAGTGCTGCCCCCTGGTGTCGGCCCAGACAAAAAGCATAATGAGCTTTTAGTTCTGAGTCTGAGCAGCAGATGGCAGCACTTTGGCCTTTTGGGAGAGGGTGGGTTCATGGTACTCTAAAAACCTTTCTATGAAAGCATAATCCCGAAATTCACAGAGAACGCCTTCCCAGGCAGGACTATCTGGAGAGAATATCTGATTTAATATGATTAAGTGACGAAAATGAGAAACGTCAGAGGCTGTCTGATCTCTTTTTCTTTCTCTGAAGGTTTATTCGTTGATGCACGTAAATCGGACTTGGACAGCTCTCAGTGATTTTATGAAAATATCATCTCATCACCAGAAATGACTGTGTGCTGTATGCCACTCTGTAGTTACCCTGTGACCACAGGCACGTCAGTAAGAACTGGTTCACGGTGCACACTGTTAGCGTAGAGTGGAGCCAGTCAGTGGGCACTCGGTTTCAGGCATTACAACACCATCATTATATATATATATATATATATATATATATATATATATATATATATATATATATATATATATATATATATTATAGTATTGTGTCTGAGCACTTCATTTGTAAAATACAAGAAATCAATCTGGCATAACATTGAGCATTTAGAGATTACCACATCACTTCATTTATGTCATATCTGATATTGGCTCTTGCAACATACTACCGTCATGCAGCAACCTGCTCACATGGCAACATGTTGTCTGTCTCTTCATCTGTGCTCCCATCTCCAAACTCAGTCTACTTGTTTCCTTCAGCATGAGCAGACACTCGTCCCTCTCCAGTTGCTCCATATTCACAAGTTAATTTGCCTCGATAGTGTTTGGAAAATATCAATAATATAGCACATGAGCTACAACCATAGACTAAATTGGTTGTTTTTCTATACAAGTGTAGTTGTTTTTTTAATTTGAGGATGAACATACTTTTTATTACAATTTAAAACCAGTGAAATGTTATGACAGTTGGGCCAAATATTAGGAGGAATCACACAAAAACCCAATGAGGAACACGTTTGGTACAGATTAACTGAAATTTATATTGTAATCCATTAACTCAATGCAAGATTTGGTCAACTGTACTGGCGATATTTGGTTTTGTTTGTAATAGAGCGCAGCTTTATACATAAAAAAAGATAACCGTAAACAAAAACTGGTTCCTAGTCTGAGCTGAATGTCTTTGGGTGGTTTTGAAAAGAAAAGGTTTGCTGTTTCGAGTCTAAATATAGACATGAAGAGAGATACGTTTGTTCTTAGCATCATCAGATGAAAAGACAATAAGTGGACAAAAAAGTTAAAGCAATATCAAAGTTTTATTCTTAAAATGTAGTATAGAGAGGAACAGTAGTACAATTCAGACAGAAAAAAGGAGAATGTAGTTCCATCTTTGAAAACCTTTGATAAAAACGTAAAAAGAGTAACCTGAATTTGCTTTGTGTTCGGAGGGCACTGAGGCGCGGCCCAAGTTTTGCACTACTGTTAAAGTTCGAGAGAAATTGAAAAATACAACCTTTTGCAACAGCGTAAAAAAATACAGCTGGGGAAAAAAACCTCTGCTTTAAATCTGTAGTGTTTTTGCTTCGTTTTGTGTGTTGTTTTTTTTGTCCATATAACAAATACAGCATAAAATCTAAAATGATACATCATAGTTTTGAGTTTCATTCATTACAGTAAAATCAGTAGGATGGTATAGTATCAAAAGAACAAACAAGACAACAGGATGGTGTAATGAGCAAGCACACAGCGTGAACAGAGAGCGAAAGAGGAAGGATAAAGTTCAGGGAAATAAACCACCAGGCCAGTAGGTTTGGAGCTGACCGTCAATGTGATCCATTAAGTAAATCCACTGGTTAAATAATATATTCTTCATATATATATTTATATATTTATCTCATATAATCTCCACATATATAGATATATATATATATCTTATCCGTAACATAACCCCTCCCACAGTGATTTAAAGGTAAAAGTGACAGGAAGAGGATGAATATCTCTCCGACTTAAAATATATCTTCTTCCACTGAGAGTAAAGGGAGGTTACACATCTTCTGTATCATTAGCACTTCAGTATATTCTGTATATTCCACTGCATATGAACAGATACTGCTGTTCCAAGGTTTTAACCCGCAAACAATCCGTGTTTCTTTAGAAAATATGTGCTTTATGAAATAACAAAAGGAGAAAGAAAACATCTGTGGAAATCACAAAATTAAACAAAAATATGTATCCAGGGTAAAGTGAATGATTCTGTAGCATAAAAACATTTAAAAAATCTCAACAATTACAGACACGAGCAAGGATTTTCTACACTAAGCAAGTTTTCACCTGGCTTTTCTCATACATTATATCAACAATAATTAAAAACCACAATTTTGGTTGGACAAATAGAAATTAACAGTCTTGATTGCATTTTGGAGTCAATATATAATATTAAATAACAAAAACAAAATGTATAATAAAAAAAGTTGCGCATTGGAAGAAAGACACAACAGTTTATATAGTTCCATTCAGACCCGCTTTTGGGGAAGCGAAGAAACATAAAAAAAGAAATATTTTCATGAACACAAAAGTAAGTGCATGTCTATGAGGCGCCATAGAGCTTCACTTTTTGTGGAACAAAGTGTTTTTCTACCTGGCAGACCTGAAGAAATAAAAACAAACCTACATCAAATTAAACCGGTGACAATTTGTTTACCTTTTACACATGAAAAATGGAGTTGTCAGACTTTAACATCACACATCATGACTTTCTTCTTTCTTCTCACAACGTTCAAGTGATTCAAAATATATATAGATAGATATATCTATATATATATATATATACTGTATTTACTTTATAACTCAGTACCAAATATAAACAAACGTATACAGGTATTGATATCTATTAGGTCCTCAAAATGTCAATTACAAGTACTGCCGGTAGTTCTACAAAATGGTATGTGTGTGTGTGTGTGCATTCAATAAAATAAAAGCTTCAAAACAATGGCAAAGCATACCTGATAGTCGCCGTAGCACAACAGTGTTCTATAGTTTAAGCTGATTACATATGTATAACTGAGTCAGTTTAAGCTTTATGATTATAAACATCATATATAGCCTGTAGGTCCAGTATTCTGCGACAAGCATTACAGCACCAAACGTTTCGTCATTTGGCAAAATTCAAGCTTTAAGTGAAAGTCAAATGCTTTTGTTTATTAATAATAATAATAAAGTGTTACTGTGACGCCGTGATTTGTATAAAGCTAGCAATAACATTTCCCCTTGTACTTTCGCTTTTTTTTTTGTCATCTTTTTTCCCGCTTAACAAAAAAACCTCACGTCTCTTTTATATTTTTTCTAAGCGTATTCAGTAGTTTTTGCTTCCTGCTAAATCTTGGTGTGCGGTCTGTTTGGCACAATACCACAGCCCTCTTAAATTAATCATAAATATGGCTGTGATACATTAGAGTCGCAAAACAGATTTTTTTGGTTCCAAGATTTGTACAGGGAAAGAAAGAAAATTTGAAAAGAATATAATAATATTTAGCGCATCTAAACTCTACAGAGCAAGTTAAAAATCTTCCTGTGGACAATAATGCTCTTCTGTGTACTTCTACAAGCACAAAGCAATATACTTTCAGATTGTGCAGAAAGCAACAGCCATTTCTGTGCTTCTGCTTGCAGACAAAAACAACAAAAACAAAAAATTATTGATAAGACCATAATAACCTCTCTTCATAAATTAAATAATTAACATTTTGCTGTTTTTAGATGATTGGCCTACCCCAACTCAAAACTACATCATCACCCTGCCCAAATCCCCCCGCCCCCCGAAAAACAGGAAACAAAAATACATCACCAAAAACCTGATTTATCATATTATTCGTCGATAGAATCGTTCTTGCATGGGCTCTGGGCCCAGAGTTGGACACATTTAACAATAATAAAATCTGTACATCTTGGAGTTCCCACTACGAAAGCTTTTTTTAAATTTTAAATCCGTCTCTTTGTCATATACTTGCACAATTAAGTAACCTCAAGGTTTGATAGCACTTTGGAGTTGATTGTTTACCAGCTAGTTTTTGTATACATAATATATTAAACATCAACTTTTTTTTGTTTTGTTTCTCAAGCTTGTTAAAATTCTTAGTCCTCTTCCGGGGCAGCACCAGTGTTGCCCTCACCCCAATTTGATTGGTCGTTGTCGGTTGGCTCCTCCCCATCCAGGTCTTCCCCTTCCTCGCCTTCGAAGTCTTCGTCTCGAGGAAACTCCATGCCCTCCAGGCCCTCCTGAGTTGCCTGGTGCGAGTCAGCGCAGTCCGCACACACACCGTAGCGCCGCGAGCCGTGACGGATGCCGACGCTGGCTGCAAGCATGAAGATCTTCTTGCACACCATGCACTTGTACTTTTTGTCCTTCTTGTGCACCTGTAAGAGGGATGGGGAGAGAACGTTGGTTGTCAGGTTGGTTGCCATTTGAAGTTTGGATTCACCATTCCCTTTAAAGGTTGAAGTCACATTGGCAGCAAGACAGCGTTTAAGTGTATTTCTCAAAAATGTCAGTCATGAGAAAATGTATAGTACGGGACACAAAATGTGAAGCTACCACTAGCAGAGAGTTAGCTTAGCATAGAGTGAATTATTATTATTTTTTTAAATCAACAAATAAGATGCGTTTTAATTAGTGAACTTTAGCGATACTGGTATTTTGTTACATTCTGATAGAGCCAGGCTAGCTGTTCCCCCCGTTTCCAGTCTTTGTGTGAAGCTAAGCTAATGTGCTACGAGTGGTAGCTACATGCATGCATACAAAGTATTATCATCTTTTCATCCATTAAGCAAATAAGCGCATTTCCAGAAACGTCAAACTATTCCTTTATGGACTAAATATATTCTCCATTACATGTGTAGCAAGAAATCAGAAGTAGAGCATTTGCATGTTTTTCTGGCAGGTTACATTATTACTTTACAGGACAATGCCTGCCTTTCTTTTCAAGTAGCTGCCAATACAATTATATAACCTCCTGATTTCTAATCCATTTGTTTTGAACCACTTTGAAAGAGACTCTGAGGCTTCATCCACACAACTACATTTCCATTGAAAAATGGGGTTTTAAAACACAAAAACATCTACATGGCTTTCCAGCATCGTTTTAGGAAAGATTCACGACTATTCCCGTACACTGGGCATGCAGATACTGTTGGAAACAGGAAGTAGGTTGCTTGCTTAGTACCAACACTTCTATTAAATAGTTTTATAGTACTCTTAAATAATAAAAAGGTCAGAATTGATACTTAAGATCTTCCTCTATAATCTTAGACAATTAAAAAGTTGTATTTTTCAAACTTAGTTAGGAGGCTGCAGTTGTATATCTCTCTCTCTTACAAATATAAGCTTGACTAAATTATGGGTCATCACGGCTCACTAGTTTCGACCCGGTTTCGTTGTTGTCTGTTCTCACAATCTCTGCCGGAGGGCTGGAAGTCCCTGTCGCACAGGAGAGCATTTATGTTTTGGTTGGTTGGCAGTTTCTTTCTGAACTTCAAAATAAGCATTATTAAATAAAGGAAAGTCTTCTGTTTTGTGTACATCAACCTCATCAAAGCCACAAACCGTGACTCCACACGTGCCTTCAATGGGGCTGATAATGCTGCTGGACACGCCGCTCGCTAATCCCTTCGTTTTTGAAGGTTTAAGACTCCGGGGTAGTGTGGATGCTCGGCATTAACATAAGCAAAAAAAAGTATGCGTTTTATAATAGAAACGTCGTTAAACATTCTGTGGATATAAAATACCTTGTTGCACTCACTCCCAGACAGAAAGCATGCGGTGGAGTGCAAGGCATGAGTTTGTTTATTTATTTAGATCCCATAAGCTACTGTACTGCAAGGAGCGACTCTTCCTGGAGTGAGGCTGACACAAGATGGTGGATGCACATCACATGGTTGGTGTAAAAGAGGAGTGGATCCGATGTGAGGTCCTGGGACTGGGATGTCGTATGTGTACAGATTGTAAAGCCCTCTGAGGCAAATTTGTAATTTGTGATATTGGGCTATATAAAATAAACTGAATTGAATTGAATTCTGTGCATACGTGGACTCACCAGGGAATGTCTCTTTACGTGCTCGCGGCGGGTGAACAGCTTGCCACAGATGTCGCAGCTGAAGGAGCGCACGCCCGAGTGGATGATCAGGTGCCTCTTGAGCGTGCGCCGGTGCTTGGCGATGTAGTTACAGTGCGGGCACTTGAGCTTATTGAGGGCTAGGTGTGAGGACTCGCCTGGTTAGAGATAGAGAAGAACACAAAACATGCAGCAGCAGTGATTTAGTAACAATGTTTTAGTTTATCGTAGAATTACAGCTTAAAAAAAAAAAAAAAACATGGTTTGTTCTTTGAGTTTTAATTTGACTAGATTGGAAGATCAAACTGGAGATGGGAGAAGACATTGATCACTCAAAGTTACATTTGCATCTATAGATCCTCTAATGAGAGAGGGGTGCATCAGGAACCAATATCCTGTTTATCAAATCACAGTTAGGATGCGGTAGCCATTAGAGAGAATAACACACCACAAAGTGATGCATCACAAGAAAAACCTTTCATCAGAGTTTGTTAAACTGAGATAAAACTGTTTATTGTGGCAGCTATGTTAACTTCACAATCCAGCTCTGTCACTGTTGCTAAGTAACTGGTGCCCGTTTCCAATGGGGTCTACAAGTCTAAGATGGATTCATATTCAACATGGATCGACATAATAAAACCGTTTGAAGGAAGATACTCTAGAAATCAGCATCGTCAATGTAACGGTTGTGATTGCAACCAGAACACTTTTCACAAAAACAGGTCAAACTAATAATGTAATGACTTAAATTAACAAACTTAACATGAACCACAATGCAAGTAATAATGTGAGACTACAGAAATTGCACACAATTCTGGATATGTTCCATAATATGATTATCAACTCCTAACATTAAAGACAATTAAAAGAAACACCAGCACCTTCCTGCATCATCCATCAATATTGACTAATATACAACTTAACGAGAAGCTCATATGGTGCGTTTCGATATTTCAGTGTCTCAAAGAAAAAAATCCAGATGTCTCACACCAGGACGGTCTTCATTATTCTTGGGATGTTTATGCCAAGAAGCTACTGAGGACAGCTGGGCTTCCAAATAAATAAGCAATGTATTGATTTTGAAAGGACTCCAAACAGAGCGGCTAGTCTTCAGCGTTGAGTGAGTGGGGGGGAACAGGGCCGAGCCTTTTGTTTGAGCCAGGCTGCACACAACAGAGGCGTTGTTACGGCAGGTTGCTAAGGGGAGTAGTGAGGAGGAAGGGTTGATGAGAAGCAGGTCACCTGTGTATTTACCGTGTGTGTGTGTGTGTGTGTGTGTGTGTGTTGTACACCTTATGGATGTGCAACAGGATCTTAACTTAATTCAAATAAGATTAAATCTTTAAGCCTATCTGGCATTACAAATAGAGAGCAGACAAAATATTATTGAGCTGGTCTAAATTAGATTAAATATTATTTATTTTTAAACGGGTATTTGTTTAAATATTATACTACATTTTTTTCGATACAACCTTGAGGACCATTTCCCGTGTCCCCCTCATGTTTTTTAAGCTGATGTCTCAAACCACAACTCCACCTGATGCCTGTCAATCAAACTGATGTACAAGTACAGCAACATTATTTTGTTGTTTTCTGGGGTGTTCAAATATAAGATAATCCTTATACATTTTTCTAGGTACGAGAAGTTACTCCGTTGCCTTTGTGCAATGAATTGTGGGAACGTAGCGTTCAACACTCAAAATCAGGTCTTTTTGTATGCATGCTTTCAATTTTGAGTATTGTTCATTTCCAGTATTGAGAACAATCTGCATACTAACATCCATACTTAGTATTTATTACTTTGAATCAGGTCACAAAGCCCTGTGTACTGTAGTCAATGACTGTCTACTTCTGAGACACACTGGCTTCCCCGAGACCCAATTGAAGCAAGTTTATGATTTTTTTATGGATACAATTGAGGTTAACCATTAATTTTCTATATTTTGTAAATGACTGACATGGGGATAACATGATCATTTTGTGCAACAGGGTCATGCAGTTCAATTATGCATCGTAACGCTGGTAGATCACGAACCCTTAAAACAGAAATAGGGTATTTGTCTGCGGTCTTATTCAAGGAGAACTAAGATAAGATAACCCTTTATTAGTCCCGCAGTGGGGACATTTACACTACTGACTGCCCACACTCATTTGAGAAAATGCATTTTAGTTAAAGATTGCACATTTTGTTGAAGCAGCCCGATTTCTGTTTTTTTGCGGTAGTCTAAAGAGTGCAGCGTCTTACCATTCTCCCAGGACTCCCCTTGCTGTAAGTCCTGGATGATGCTATACTGGATCTGATTGGCCAGCTCTGGGAAAGGGGGAGGGGGAGGAGGAGGAGGAGGAGGAGGAGGAGGAGGAGGAGGAGGGGGAGGAGAGAAGCAAGAGGGAGAAAAAGGTGAGAGGCGTTTGAGAGCCTGGGCTGGAGAGGGGGTGCACACCTCACAACGCCCTGTGTACACGACTAACTACCCCCCACATGAAACAATGGAAGTTTCAGTTAACAACATAGGCAAACACACACACACACACACACAAAACACACACACATGCAGGGGTTCCTACTATATGTAAAGCAGTGTGTTCCCCAGGCCAGGGCAACTAACTATGGTGTAACCAGGGCTCCAGCAGGGAAGGGGTTAATTAGAGTAGAACCCTCACTCCGGCTCAGCTTACACTCAGCTTTTGTAAGCGTTTGTGAGAGAGCACCTGTGTGTGTCCGGTTCTTCCAGCATCAGCGCTTAGAGCCCATTAAAGACACGCCCCTGAGAGTGTGTGTGTGTGTGTGTCCATTCTCCCTGGGTCAATATTTGGAATAGTGAGGACAGCCCCAGTGCATTAGAGTGGATTAGGGAGGGAAGGGACTGCCCATAGCGGCTTTGCACCTCGAAGGGATTGGGGAAGTTATTGTGCGTTGGAGTGCACGCTTCAACAGACTAGTGTGTATGCAAATGCAGTTCACCTGCTGTGTGTGCAGCACGCACCCTTTAAACAATCCAACAGTGCAGTTTGGAGAAGACCCAAGAATTTATTGGCCATGAGTGTTGACTGTGGGCTCAGCGTGGTTAGAGCAGACGGCAATGGCAAAGTACTTGTATCGGTGAAAGCAGCCTTCACTTTCAACTGTTATTTTCCACACGGCACTAGCCGTCCTGTTACTCTGTAAACTGTCTACCTCCAATTGCTTCAGACAGTTTTTCCAGCAAAGGGATATATATATATATATATATATATATATATATATACATATATATATATATATATATATACACACACATATATATATATATATACACACACTTACTTGATGGTTCAAGCCTCTAAAATGTGAAGATGTTCTACTATTCTCTGTCTTGTAAAATTGTTTGACAAAAAGAAACGACACACACCTCGAACTCCAGAGAATTATGACGGTTTTCTGGCATTTTAATACACCGATTGAGAAAATAATCAGTGTATGACACAATAAAGACAATAATTGTTAGTTGCAGCCCTCCACATTCTATTCGTTGAGGAACCTCTTGAAAATAAGAGATTTTAAAAAAGACTTTAAAGCAAGCACACATTTCAAAGTGCAGACATACCACCATTTGGGCTACTACGTTTCCATCCTTGGAGGATGACAGCACCGATCAAACTGAAGCAAAATGAAACCCAAATGAGTGACATCACTGCGGGAAACTGGGACAGCTCATATTGGTAGATGACTGTTCATAGGCTCGGACAGAAAAACGATAAATCCTTTTTAGTGTATTCTGCATGACTGTGTGTTAAAGAATAATCTAATAACCCTCAGCAGACATGGCTAATGATTGGACACAGTCTCATTTTAAGTTTGTAAAGCAATATTTTGGGAAGGCGTAACTAACATTTTTAGACATCATGTGACACACATATCTAAAGAGAGTCCCAACAAATGAGCGCCGTACACAGCAGAGAGGCTGTGGGAACCAACTGAACGCCTTGACAAATGGCTCTCGGTCCATAAATGGTACTTGACCATATTTTCATATACGTTCCAGGAGATGTAGACTGAAAAATGGCATTAATAGTTTGGTACCTTGATGCTATATGTACAGTAGACTCCATGACACAGCAGCTTTCTACCCAGAAACTTGTAAACAAATGCAGAATATTACATACACATGAGTGAGTCCCACTTCTTACAAAGTAAATGTTCTAAAACATGATGGCAGGGCTACAAAGCTTTTACTGTGTCGACAAAGACACTCAATATCAAAGTCTATATTAAGCAGCTTTCACGGACACTCAACCTACAGATAACAAGCAAACAACTATGTCAATGAAACGCTTGGCGAAAACATGTCTTCAGATTTAAGAACCGTAATGGACTCAATGCAGACGGAGGCAGGGAGAGCTGAGTTGTGTCTTTCCATTTGTCCTCTGTCCGTCTCCTCTTGTCTTAACAGATGGACAGAGTGAAGGGTATGAAAGAAATCCCTTTCAAAAACCCAGTCAGACCAAACAGCCACAACACTTTTAAAAAACGTTTCAGGCGCACTCTTAACAGGAATAAAAACATTCGGAAGACACTTTTCTTACAAAAGAGAAATTTTAACTGTTAACATTGACTATAGTGTAAGAGTGAATGAATGGATTGTTGAACACAGAACTATCATTTCAGGGTAAACAGTTTCCTTGAAACCTTTTACTGTGACTAACAGCCTACTTGAAGTCTTAACCATATCTTTATTTGGAAATGTAGTATACATTAAGTAGAGACATGGAGCTAAACAACACAGATACTTGACAGGGGGAAGGTTGGAGATTTAGCACACATGCAGACAAACTAACTGAGCTTCTCTCAAGGCTATTACAACACCCTGGATCACTTTGTGCACACATTAAAAAGAGCCATAGGAGGAGTTGGAGGCACTAAGAGCATTCAAGTGCATTTAGGGAAGCCTGGGGGAAGAAATGTTTCCCCTGCTTTCTTCATTTTCCTGCATTAGGGACGGCTTCGCTCCCTCTTGCACACACAAAATTAAGTTCTCTCTCTTTCTACACCCACTTTGTGCCTCAAAATCCTCCCCTTCCTCCCCCCGTCCATACCACTCGACTTAATATGCAATATTATTACGGTTACATGGAGTGCCCCGCTTAATGGGGCCAACAGAAGGAGCTAGCCGGAGCTGAGAGAAGAGATTACCAAGAGCGCTTCACTGTATGTGAATGGATAGATTACAGGACAGAAAGTGCAAGGTATCAAACAGCGAAGAGAAAGCAAGTTTTATCAAGCAAGATTTAAACAGTAATCGAAAGTTCATAGGCACTCAAGGTTTTAACCAACAACAGCATACTCTGTGTACCTTTAGGATATGTAATTTACTCACCGATGTCATTATTTTCCCCCCCATAAAACATTTTAACATACCGATGTGAACCATTGAATTGAACCATATAAAATGTCTTGTCTTTTCTTCAGAACAAGTCTCAGCAGCTTTGTGGAAACACAAAGCACTCCAGGTGGGTGTAACTCTGGTTAGCCCCCCGTGCTCTGAAATGATTAGTGGAGATCAAGGCCAGGAGTGACTCACTTCTTGGCCGGGCACAGCAGGGTAGGTAGTTATAAGCACACATCCTATTAAGTGTAAAAGCTTAAAAAATGAAAATCCATACCGTTTACAGTGTGATCAATAATTTCATCATGATTCCAAGTGATGGTGCCAATGATTCCTGCTTGGGGCGACCACAGCTAAGCTTATATTAGCATCAGTTTTGTGACATGATTAGCTACGTAACTATAGGGTGACAGATCAGTCATGTAAATGAAGCAATGCTCCCCTGAAGTAGCAATGTTGTGGTCTTTCAGTGCTACATTTCAATTCTGCAAACTTGTACTGGCTGTAAGACCACAAAAAGAGGATCAAATACTGAAGCCACATAACCCATCAGGGTTATCCTCTTCAGCCCTTGGCAGGTAAATCATTACAAATGCATGATGCGAGGACAGGCATTGTTCAAATCTACAATCTAAATTATTGTAAATACAGTTTTGCTATATATACACTGATTCTATGGTGCAGCCATCATAAAACGGGGTCTCAGTTTGTTATAATTTAGCTTCAAGTAAATGTTGGAACAAGAAGAAACTGAATGTTAGTAATCTTAGTGTTTAGAGGTGATGGGGGAGAGGGTGGGGCATACGGCAGAGAGGAATCTAGCTAATGATGCTACCTGACATAACTGGTTATTGTGTCTCTCACTAGCAGTAGCTAAAGGCCAGGTTTGCAGACATTATTGTAATGCACACCTGCAAATTATTCAGCCAAAAGGTTAGCGGATAGCGTATACCACTGCTTTTCTTTCAAGACATTTCTGTGATTCATTTAGGATCTTCCTGCCAGTCAAGAATTTTGGCAGGATTGGTCATTATAAAAAGCTACCAATACCACCTCTTTTTCAACAAAATTCTTCCTTGACCCTGGCCATGCTGTTGTGCTTTGCATGTTTAAATAGCCTCTAGTGCAAAAAAGCTCATTTAACTTAATACTAAGGGCGTAAATAGTGCAGTTGCATGGGAGTGAGAGAGCAGGCCCACAACAATGTGATGGGCAGAGAACAAGCCCTACCAAGTGATTCAGATAGCCACCTGTGTTCAGAGAAGAACTCATTAAATTAAGAATGGTGCCATTTGGTATACGACCCCTTGAAAAAGGAAAAATGGTCATGGTTTAAATTTTTTGGTGGAGGAAATAGCCAGTAGCAATCTATAACAAGTGGATATGCTTATTCTTCATTAAACAAAAACCCCACTATAAATAAACTATAAAACTATTGAGTTAAACAATTTATTTTATTGTTTTTGTATTTTTTTCAAGTCTGAGTTTGATCCTGTGACATGATGATACACAGTAGTTAGTTGAGGGGAACGCTGAGCACATCTGCAAGCCAAGCAAGCAGTCACACCTTTCAAACATAAACGCAGCAGTAAGTAACTCATAACCGTCATAATATTGTGCACTGGGGTCATTCATAACTACCATACGCCACTGCTGAATGCTCTAGGCTGGTGCATAAAATGCATTTTTAGTGTGTCTTAACAGAGCTTTTCATACCTTATGTAGGAAAATATGTACAATACTTCTGTATTATAAATACGGAAGTAATTGTGATTATAAGTCACAGAAATTCTGCATGTACCCATCTACCTTAAAAAGGGAGCCTCTTCCCTTTACTCACATTGAGTTTACAGTGTGACTAATAGGAATAAGAAATTCACGAGTTAAAATAAATTCATATATTATAAAGGGAAGGGACCAGGGGGCGAGAGTGTGAAGTTTGTTCAGAAGTTCAAATGTGTGTCATACCAGCATTTTCGGAGAGGGAGGAGAAGTCCTCTCTGGGGTAGGAGGCAGCGGGCTGGATGAACATCCCCTCGTCAAATCCCTCCTCGGGCTCTGGTGGAAAGTTGTACACAAAACGCCGCGTGGTGGTCTGTTTTTTCCTCCGTCCGCTTCCTGCCGCAGCATCTGGTGCTTCTCGTTTTATGGCTGCGGGTGCTGCTGCAGCGCCACCTTTGGCTGGCTTGTTCCAGACGAACACCTGCACCTGGCCACTCGCCGACCGCGTTTCATTGGTCTCTCCTGAATCAGACGAGTTGTCGTTGTGGTGGGTCCAGTTACCAGAGGCTCCGGGGGTCACCAGGGCACAGCCCTCACCAACCATTGTCACCTCTATATCACTGGTCTCATCCTTCACCCTGCCACCTTCGTCTTCTTCATCCATTGCTTCCTTTCCTTGATTGTTGCTGCTGGCCTTGATCGACAGCTTTGACAGGATGCTTGTGGCCCAGAAGTTGCTTGGTTTCCGGTCCAGCCCTCTCTGTCCCTCTTTGGACACCATCTGCCTCTTGTTGTAGTCCACCACCACTGAATCAGGAGCCTCTTGCTTGATGCTGATATTCAGGGCATTCTTTATAAAAGCCCTACATGAATGTACAACCTCTGTCATCTGGAGGTAACTAGCAACAGACATCACCTCAATGGCATTTTGGCTTGTGAGCAGCAGATTCCCAGAGTAGAGAAAGTCGAGGATAACGGAGAAGCCCTGCACAGCAGCAACATCCAGGTGTGTGACCGTAGCCTGGTCCTGAGCCTCGCCCTTGGTCAGACAGTAGAGGGTTTTGAAGTAGCGGCTGCCCGCCACCAGGATGTTCTTGTGTGCGCGGAACACCCGGTTCGAGACGACTATGTTGACGTCACAGAGGATGCCACTTTTGCGTTGCTTGTCCAGCTCCTGGAGAAGCTGGTAACAGTAGGAGTTCTCATTGGACTTGTTGCGGTAGTCTTCCTCTGAGCAGTTAGTGGAGGGGCTGCCATTGTCCGAGGGCCTCATTGTCTCCTTTTACATGAAAGAGAAGAATGAGAACTATTATTGACTTAAAGACGTACTTACACACAAACATATATGTTACCTCCCTGTAACTCTGAATAAATACACACAACACCTTCAAGGCACCTAGTGTGCAACCGGCACACCTGACCTAAGGAGGAAACAGGTTTGACAGGCTTCTGTTATGAGGAGGTGGGAATGAGGCAATGAAAGGCGTGTTACGTGATATGTTTAGGCTGGCTTGTATTACCTAAACCCCTTAATCAATGCCTTGTCTCCATTAAATTTAAACTACAAGTCCCAACACAAAAATGTAAACGCCAAAAAGATAAACTCTGAAAGACTGCAAATGAACATATAGAAAGGGAGTATGTTTTAGTACAAGCCATTATAACCAATTGATTTGCTATAGATACAACCCCAGAGTAAAAAACTGGCAACATTTTCAGTCAGTTCAAAACAACAGTGACACCTCTTCCACAAATGACAAAATATATTGTGGCTTTGCATCAATCTGTAGAGAAAACTTAACGCTCACTGTTTACCTTTTAGGTAGATGGAATATTTTATCCGATTAAATTCCATTCATGCTGTACTCCCAAAATCTCAACATGATGCCACTTTGCAAGTGCATTTGTTCAGGTATCCAAGGCAAAAAATAAAAAATACACAGTAAGCAAGGGACATCATCTCTGGCTATATTCCTAGATTTAAAAAAGAAAAATTGAGAACTCCATTTGCTTTGAAGAGACAGCAAGGACTTTCCCTGAAGCATAATCGTAAGACTCCATTTGTATTAAGTCAAGAGAATGTCTTGGTTTTAGAAAACCTAGTCTAGACAATGATTAATGATGTCACAATCCAATTTGACTTCACCCTCAAAGCTAGATTAGAAGATATTTTTGTAAGATTCAAGATTGTATACACATTACACAATATAATTCTCCCTTTCTTTAATTTGGAAGCTATATCTAAAATGGGCCATACTTAGACCTTGAGGAGGGCCGACGAATGTCGAGAGCAGGACACAACGTGGTTGTAGGATGGGAGGGGAACTGGCAGAAGCACAGAACTACCCTGTAACAGCCACACTCCCCCTCCCCCACTTAACAGGGAAATCGGCCAGCCTGGTACGGAGCACAGGGGAGTATTTACATGTGTATGCATACGTTTACATATGCATTGACAAAACGGGACCAAATAAAAAGACAAAAACTGCAAATACACCCTGCATGTGTAGAACTCCATGTTATCGTTCTACATTTAAAAACACATGCCCACACATGTGTAGCATCATACATCTATGGCACATTTTAGAATAGCACAGCAGATGTCCTAATCCAGAATAATTCACATTGCTTGAGCCCTGTATTTTTTGCCTCCGCCCACCACAGTCTCTGCTGCGCACACATGCATGCACTCGCACACAACCACACAGAAACCAAGCTGCCTACACGTACACACAGCTGGGGTTTCAGCTCGGGTAATTCAGATTAAATCCATTTCTCTGAGGTCCACACCCAACCCCCACCCTCACCCCTACTGCCTCCACACTGTAGTGCTTGTCCAGGGCAGCCCGGGCACACAGCATAGTATAGGGGGGGCTTATCATCCTCTGCCACAGCTGGAGGGACGAGATGAAGAGAGATGGGATGGAATGAATTTAGAGGCAGAATGTGTGAGAAATAAAAGAGGGGGGGAAAGTGGACGTACTTTGCAGACAATAAAATAAACAGGAGGAAGGAAAAGAATAGAGGACAAGAGCAGAAATGTAGAGAAAGTAAAACAATGTTGGCAAAGAAAGTGGAATCAGAGTTCATAGAAATATGTGTGAAAATATGATACATGGTTAGAGTATAAAAGAGAAAAGAGTGATAACTGACGCACAAAGAAAAGAGTGAGAGCATGAGGCAGAGATTGCAAGACCTTGAGCCTCAAGAAAAAGGGCGGAGAGAAAAATGTGGAGCAGAGAGGGACGGAAAGCCAGCGCGATAGAGAGGAGTTGGGTCACCCCATTTTAGCCTTCACAATAGCCCGTGTTCTCCCCGAGGCTCATTGTCCACTCACTGTAGGCCTTTGTGAAAGGTTTCGGCACTCACTCTCTTATTACACAGCAGCTCCCACTCGCAAGCATAGAAAGAAGCCGGAGTGCGTGTGGGTTAGGCGAAAAGGATGGCGAGGGAGAAAGAAAATTATTCCATGATCTACACATCAAAGCTTGTGGAGGGGCATGGTCATCATGTTGAGTGCCGTGGTGGAATATATTGGTGTGGTGAAGGGCAGGAGAGCAATCACAACAATAGGTGCTGGATATGCTACCAAGTTAGATTACATGCAGATTCTGCTGTTGTCCATTGCTCTTGTCTTTGATAGGTTTAGACCAAACAAGCTTGATGAAAACAGTCAAACACTAAGTCAGTAGACGGTGAGGGTTGAACATAAAAAATAGCAAATATGTTATAAATGCTACAAATAAACAAGTGCTATCAGACTCCTAGTTGGTATTTGTAGTCATACTTTATCATATCGACTCATCCAACCCAAACCCCATGACTCCTCACAGCTTTTATCCATTACACATAGCAAGGCAATTGGCCAAAGAGGTAAGACTTTGCCTGGCAGTTCTGATACGAGTTGTGTGTGTGTGTGTGTGTGTGTGTGTGTGTGTGTGTGTGTGTGTGTGTGTGTGTGTGTGTGTGTGTGTGTGTGTGTGTGTGTGTGTGTGTGTGTACTTATTGGAGTCAGGTTAGGACAGCCTGGTACTGGATAAGTTGCACCATACTGGCCTCATCAGCATCATCATCATTATCATCCTTTCTCCAGATGTGCCACGTGTGAGCTGGGAGCTTAGAGAACCAGCAGACCAACCCTGCACAGCAGATGCTGGAGGCAAAACCAGCCGGAGCCAAGAGAGAATGTGGGGACAATATCAACCTCCCCCAGTTGTGACGTGGCTAGGTTTTTATCTGAGCCAGAGATGGTAGGGGTGGAAGACTGAGAGTGCAAGAGAATCCAAGAGGGTGCTGGGTGGGAAAAAGAAGGTATGACATGGATGCTTTATAATCTACGGTGAATGGACAATAAGAACTGATTTACAGGTGTATTAAACAAACTAAGATGGCCATTAATTCAAGGTTATTGAAGCACTGGCATCAGTTAGACACGCCTCTAACGAATCATGTGATACAACACAGTACCCCATGCAACATAATGACCCACTGAAACAAGTTTTTGTTTACCCTTTTACGCACACATTTGCCTCCAACCCTTCACTAGTCTACCCCCACCCACCAGTAAATAAATCCAGTCCCATGACCAGCCCAGCCCTGAGGCCATCTCCACCGGTCCTTCCCCAACATCTACTGTATTACACCCCCCCCACAATAGTCTGTACCCAAATGCCAGAACAATACCGCAGTGTGCGTTTGGCCCAAGGTGTGGGAGGGCTGTACTGAGTGTCTCCCGGCCTCCTAACAATGCTCTGACAGAAGAGGCAGCGATAGGGGGGAAGAAAACGTGGGGAGGGTAGAGTCACTGACGAATTCAACAAGAAGAATTCTCCCTCTGGCTCCACCCCACCCCATTCTCCTGACCTGTGGCCCCCAATAAACATCCCATCTATCTGGCAGACACCAGAACGCCATGGGTGGGTCCCATTTCCCATTCAGGGAGACTCACTCTAAACAATAAGTGTGATTGTCTTAACTAAAATGAGGGGGTGAAACAACTTGTATAGGTCCAACATATCTGAAAAACATGCGTATGGCCGTCAGACTGAATGAGGCAACGTGGAATGTCTGACGTGGCTTCATAAGCCTCATCCTGGACCAGGTTGAATATTTATACATTGCAGGGTTTGGTGAACAGGTGTCTGTATTACGGATGGACATAAATTAAAAAGGCAGCGATGAGAAAGCACTTCAGTGGATGCAAGAGGAAGAGTTTATGGAGAGAACTGAAAATGAAATTAACTTGTATCTGTGTAGGAAACAAAAAGTTGTAGATAAGAGTTATCCCCTGTATGTAGTGATGAAATTATTCTGTGATAACCAATGGGGTTCGTCAAATAAGCTTTTACCAATTTATGAACAAAGGAAAAAATAGGTACTAGATCATTAAATTGACTTATATAGAGCCCAGATATGTGATCTTAAATTTCATCTACTTTTGCCTCATCTGAACCTTTTACCAGTGAGCATAGGGAATAATTTAAGCACAAGACAGTGTCTGGAGAATTAAGGACAATGGCCCCCTTCTCCAAGGAGACCCACATTTACCACAGCTGCCCTGGTATGCTAGGGCTAATCAAGTTAGCTTTAACGAATGCAGCAGAGGCCCGACTAACACCAGGAATGGGTGAATAGAACAAGATGTTGACTCATAAAACCATAATTCCCCTTTAATGTACTGCTTCATAATACTACCTCGCTTAACATACATTGCTGCTCATTATTTCAACAGCACTGTATACATGAAGAGGATAATAGTTTTATTCAAAGGGTAGTCACAAGAGGAAAAATCTAATCTGAGGAAGATCAAAACTGACAAAATAAAAATCTGAATAAAATAATTTCCAGTAATGCAGCACTTTATTGTCCCAGCTCTATTCTACATGAGGAAATGGATTGGATAACCTCAGTGTCTGGGGTCCTTGTTGTCAAGGAAAAGCCATACCAAGCCCCTAATCCACCCTTACTTACCAATTAGAGATGTGTACAAGTTAGTAGATCACGTTTAAGTCATTCTGATTAGTGATTGCGTGTGCAAAGGAAGGAACTAAATGTAGTAGTGCAATCCTCTTCACTCACAAATTAGAGTCAAACAGCACCCCGCTCTTAATTCCCCTGACAGCCCTGACCATTGTCAGGATAGGAGGTTGTATGTGGAAATGACCAAAGAACAGAAGTAACACTAGGTAGTAACACTTTTTTTGGATGGATGGGAGAAATGCCCTTTGACACCAGATTGTCCGGACAAATATGCACTCCCTGTTTTTATGAGGTCTCTGAAGGAGTAGTGTAGAAATGTTGCCTACACTGCAATAAAAATAATGAACCAATGAAAAGACCACATGCAAGTCAATAGACATAGTTGCAATATGGCTTGGTTGTTTTGGATTATAAGCAACCAATATAAGTATACTGTCAATAACTTTATACATACCTCAAGCTTGCGGTAAAAACAGGCTTTATATGCCAATTAGATAAAGAGTGGCACTTTTCTAATATTGCATTTTATGTATGAAGGATGGGGCCTAGGTTATGAAATATGCCCCAAAGGTATAACACTAGCATCCATTAATTCAGAAACATGTGGATGACAGGGTCAGGTGAAGCCTTGTCATTCCATTTACTGACATCTATTTCACTAATTCATGTGGGCCAGGCAAGCTGTCAGGCTCCAGGCAACTTGATTTACTCTCCTCCTCTTGTCCAGCCCTGCAAGTGACACCATGTATGGATTTTGGGGGGGTCATCCTAGCACAATGCCTCTAATTTAGCTCCCCAAAGGGAGGAGGAGGTGGAGGAGGAAGAAATGCGCCAGAGGTCAGCCGGGACTGCTAGCCAAGAGAACTGCATGATGAGAGGCCAAGAGGAGGGGGGGTTGGGTAGGGGTGCGGTTCCCCAAAGGCTGCTTAGGGTCGAGCCCTTGCCATTGTGTGACCTCTAGCAAGCTAGCAATCAAGACAGATGCAACAAAAGGTTGGCTGTATGTACATTGTCACATTGTGTCCATCCAAAATAAAATATTCTACAACTCCTAATTACATTGTAGGCAGTTCAAGACGATTACAAGTTGTTTGTGACATGCAATTAAAACCCTTCATTCTGAAGGAAGAGCCACCGGTGTGATAGTATCGAGCAGGTGTCATACTGGAGGAGGTTTGTGTATAGCTTGACTGATAAGTTGGCAGACACTCACATTTTGGACGGCAAATTAATCGGAAGGCTTTGTGTCTCTCGTGCTAAAAACGTGGTGAGGGCATTTTTCCATTCAATACCAGTTAGTCTACATTAAACCCGCAAGGGGCTTTCCACCGCCGTCTCTGCCGATCTCCTGCTACCTGCGGCTACAGCACAGCTACAAGCGGCTAAGCTAGCTGTTAGCTCGGGTTAGCAGGCTGAAGGGATTGCGAAGCTTAAAAAAGGTACAATCCTTTTTATCGCCTTCGCTGCGTTTAAGAAGTTGTAGAAACTGTCGCTATTAGTGACAACACACACACCGTTTGTTGACATAACTCGTGGAAAAACTGTGCGACAGGTATTTCTTGTTACTTCTTGGTAACAACGCGGAAACGTCCGGGACTCGAGCTAACGTTACCTGTTTGGAGGGGTCGTTCCTCCCGTGCTCCGCAGACAGGTGATGTCTCAGCAGCAAGGCCCGCTTGTAGTTGCGACTGCCTTTGACAAGCTCGTCGCTGTTTTTAGTGGCAATGTTGTGACACCAAGAGCAGGACATGAGTCCCGTCTCCTGGCCAAATTTGAGCCAAGGAAACTCTTGCAACCACTTCGCGTGGAATAACGAGTGTTTCTGAAGCAACGTTTGCGGTCTCATCTCGACCCCCGATTTCCTGGATCCCGACTCGCCCCCAGTCGCTCCGCTTCCCGACTCTTGGCTGTCGGCGTTGTCGGGACCGTTTCCCTCCGTCAGGCTATTCCTCTCCCTGGACCCGTCCTCCCCTTCCACCGAGCCGACACGGTCGTCTCCGTCGCATTCCCCGGCTGCCGAGCTGCCCTCTTCCGGGTCCTCTTCTTCCTCCGCCTCGGGTTCCGTGCTATCGCTGACAGACCCCGCGCCCTCCACTCTCTTCTGCGATGATCCTTTCGCCCCCAGATCGCTGTCCTCCTCTTGATCCGGCCTGTTCCCGTTAAAATGTCGGTCTTGACAGGCCGGGGCCTCCCAGCTGTTACAGTTCCCCCCACCGATACCGCTGGAACCCGTTAACCCAGCTAATCCACCTCCTCGGAAAGCCAGCGACCTGCGGTTTCTCTCACCGGACATTTTTTTTAAAAATATATTACAATCTTCACTTTCTCAACAGTATTCCCTTCCGACAAAAATAATATATTTATAAACGATATATTTTCCGGAAGAGATGGACCGTCGTCGTTGCGTTTCTCCGCTTTGGCCCTCCCGGTGAGAGAATGTAGGTTATGCGGAAATAAATAAAGGTTTTAAACGCATAATGAATTTCAGGGTTCTCGCTGCGTCCGCGCAGGCCCCGCAGAGGTCGAATGGCAACGACTTTCTTCCCCACAATGCACCTCGACCAGAGAAAGGGGGGTTGGAGAGGGAGGGGGCGGCATTTAAAGGAAGATGGGGATCTGTTGATCAGCGAGGGGTCTTTTGTTTTTGAAGGCTGCACCCATTTCTGCATGCTTGACATCTTTTTGACTTTTCTTGTCTTCTCAGCTTGTAAATGCGGACTAGTGTGCCCCACTTTAGCCCGTTGCTAAACGAGACTAACATGATATTGTCATAATATTTATTTAGGAATTCTATATGAACTTGTAGCCTGTCTATAGTACTTTGTTAAATTTCCTTTTATTTACAATATATATAAATGTTTATAAATAAGTAATAATAATAATAAATACAAATACAATAAATATGTATGAATATAAATATCTATAAAGTATCGTACATCTGTGTAATTATATATGTGGAATGAATTGTGATATTTAATTTAAATAAAATATGCTTATTATTATTCCATTACATTAATATTAACGCCCCATTAAAGTAATACAAAAAAAATCTGACTCCAGGGCATACAAGCATAATGTAGTATGTACGTCACCATGATTTCTTATTTTATAGTATATTAGATTTTTTTATTTCTTATCCTAGGATATGTGTTAAATAATAAATACATATAGACGTACAACTTGACTTTAATGAAGTCATGTAATGATGTGTATGTGAAATTGGCAACCACTATGTTAAAGCCTAGAGCAAAGTATTTTAACATATCAACATGTACCTTGAGTTTCTTTTCCCTGACATCAAGATCAGGTCCAGCAGGTGGCCCTCTTTTCTCTCTCTCTCTCTCTCTCTCTCTCTCTCTCTCTCTCTCTCTCTCTTTCCCGCTCTGTATATGTGTGTGCATGTGAGTGTGATGCTTGACATTGTTGGATATAAAGTTTCATTGTCCAATTAAGGGCTTTGCACATCGTGTGTGAACAAGAGTGGGATTTAACCTTCAGTCTATGGATTTAGCCCAAGTTTGGATTACAATAAAGTGGGGGTTGTATCCCACTGGAATGGTTGACATCCTATATGGGTAAGGCATGTCATGTGCAATTAGTGTATCCATTTCTTGCTCCAGTTAGATCAACTTGACATAAACACTGGAATGAATTTGACAAATATATTGCACAAACACTAAATAACACAGTGTTTGTCAAACTGTTCTCTCGGGTATGGAATAAATGAGTACGCCATTGAGGTATCAGTGACTGTGATACTGCCACTGCTCACTAAGAAATCCTTGACTACATTCCTTCTGGTATTATTCTTTTTTTAATGGTGGTGATGTCCACATACATATGTGCAGAATAAAACCTGATCGTCCATTTCAGTATGAATTCTCTAAAATACTGCTTTCAATTTCCATGTTCCTATGCCATGTCCATGCCTCTTTGGGATCAAAACAGCAGGTTTGTATATGATATACTATGCATGATGTGTTAACTGAGCCTGTAACTTTACAAGGAGTTCTGTATTTATGGATACCCCTTTATAGCTTATGTTGTAGGCTATAACACGTATAGAACTTGATTTAAATGTAAAGTATTGTACTGCCATTCTAAATATAATCACGTATGTGATACATATGCACGTTTCACTTGTGTTGTCCGGTGAAATAAAAACCGACATCATCAAACTCGAACAGCCAAATAAGTACGTGTCGTTGCGGTGCAGCTCTGCCTTGTTGATGGTGGAGAACTTGATCCACGTGCTCGCCTCTGTTTACACTGCTGCGTGCTGACGTCATATCCAACCCCACCCCGCACGGCGAGCCGCCTGGCAACATGAAATAGAGCGAGAGCAGGAAGATCTGCAGCAGCCAAGAGATCAACTTGGACACTCTGGACATACAAACTTCCAGAAACAACGCTCAGTCGCACAATGGAGGATGCAGTGAAAGGTAATTAATTAGCTGAGCATGTTGCCACCGGAACATGTTTCAAACTACTTTTATCCCACATGGAAGTTGACAAACTAGCTAACTTAACGCACTTGGTTAAAGTTAGTCCGTTTTTAGAACATATGCTACTTTGGAAACTCATAAAAAAGCTTTTTTTTTTGTCACAGGGATATGAACATTGAGACATTTAGAATAAATAGTGTTTTAGATACACCGGTGGAGTGTCACGGTTTACTTAAAATATCACGGAAGTAGCATATTACACAGCATTTGTTCCAACAAGTAACCAGACGATGGGCTCACGTTAGCCTACGTCAGTAAACAAGGAAGTTGTCATTTCCAATAAAATAAGAAATAATTGGACCGAAAGGTAGCCAACATTTTGCGTAGATTTATTAATCATGAAACACTTCGACGAGTTGGTTTTGGGATTGTAATAAGATTGGGTAAATAAAGAACAGCCATATTCTGTATTTGAGAACTAAACCTTCACAAGCAGGTTACACCTGTTTGACAACTCATTACACGTTTTCTAAATGTCCTCCCTCTGCTCTGTCAAACCACACTGTCTACATTGCTGGTCCCCTTTGAACATAAGGAGGTCATAGGTTTAGTTTAAAAGTTTCAGCCTATGGTGGAGGCCTGTGATTTGAATGCATTATACCATTCTTGCTTCCTTTCCTCTCCTGTGCCTTCCTGGTCATTTCCGTTCCCGCACGGCAGCCATCTGCCCTCTCATACCTGTAGACCACATACCCATCCTCCAGATTTGTACTTGCTTATGTGCATGTTGTAGTTATTTTGGAAAGAAGAACGCAACAGAGGTTTATTTGTTTTCCTCAAGGGGATGCCAGGTAAACAAGGCACGGCCCTGATCTCATTTCCCTTCAGCCAAAACATTCTTCGACCCCCTGCATAAATATCATTTCCTGACGTCTGCATGTTGTATATTTTGTTTATTGGCCTTAAGGTGAACATATATTCTAATGAAAGGCTCAGCATATTTTATATATTGACAGATGTAACTTGTAACAGGTTGATAATGTGAGTTTATTGATATCCGACTGAAAGGGGTCCGTCAGTCGCTATGTCATCTCAATGTATTTTTCAATTATCTTTGTCACTATTAGTTACAGGCTACTTTTCTGGCTGCTGGTTTTGTGACCATGGTTCCTCTTTGGTGTAGTTTTCCTGTGCCTCGCACAGGAAAACTACAAGGTTACAAACCTTCAAGGTTTTTCCTGACATTACATTATTTCTACCATGTGTGTGTGCAACTGATACACCAGCAGTTCAGGCAGCAAGTATCTTAAGTTGCCTTTTGTGGTCTCAGATAGAAAAAGAATTATGGACTTATGTAGCAGAAGGACATTTTCATCCTTGTTTGTTCCTTTTATATATCACCATAGGAACTAATGAGTTCTCTTTTTTTATATAGTCTCACACTCATGGCAACAGTGAAGTTCATTTTATTGTCACCCTTCTATGCAGGACTCTATGGTGTCTCTATCTCGGCACCGTCTGTACCCACGTTCTTGTTAATGCTTTTCCTTGTCACTGTCAGCTGTTGGATGTCAGCCTGCTAAAAAGGTGCGCTACAGTAATCACTGCCCTCAACAAACTGTTGCAATAATACTCAATTGGTTCATGTTTTTGTAACTGTATTGTGTACCTTGTGGCTATGTTTTTGTGATTGTTTCCTAATTGTTTGTGTGTGTGTGTGTGTGTGTGTACGGGCTGTGGAAACTTCCTCTAATGGAGAACAATAAACTGAGTGACTGTTTCTGTGTAGCGACTGACTAAAAGGGCCCTTTTGAAGCATATCATAACAGATCTCCCATTTAAAATCTGCTTTGGTTAGCTGGATGCGGATGAGCGAGGTTAGCAGGTTTTGGAAGGAGGGAGGTCAGTGAGCCTATTGAGTGTTCAGACTGGCCTTCTCAAAGGAGCTCTCAGGGGACTGGAGGGGGCTCTCTTCTGATTGTGTTTAACTAGATGACCTCTATGATAGCCAGCATCTCTTTCTTTGTGCTTGTGTTTCCCTGCAGCTTTTCCTTTTCAGTAATAACTTCAGATCAATTAATTCTAAAAAATAATCTTTCTTTCTGAGGAATGTATTCCAACTTTCTTTTAGCAATTCCCATTAAGGTTTTATTCCCTTTTTTAAAAATAATGCTGCTGTATATCTCACTCCAGGATTCTACACAAAAAATTGGGATTTATAGTTTGAGAAGAAAGTCCTGCACGCTCTGCACCTTTCTTTGGATGGTTTCTGGTATTTTCTGCTTCCTCGATGGAGGCTTAGAGTCTCAGCTCAAATCAGATGTTCAATCAAAATGAGACGGTCAGGCTTCCCAATCAATCTTGTTTTTCTAACTCTGGTGTCTCATGAGATTGCTCATGAGCAGTCTACAACATTTTTGTCTTATTAGATTTCATTGAAGCACAACACAATGCTTTCATCTGTGGGAACAGTCAAAGGAGTTATGTCACAGATGGCATCCCACCAACCACGTAAAGCAGACTTGTTTGTGTACGAAATGGTACAGGACAATATTTATTTATCATCCAGCCTTGTTTTAAAGTCTTGATTTAACTCTTAAGTCTGAGTCAAATAGGACTCCGCAGCTATCGTTCTCTCGTGTTAAATATTTCATGTAGGTGGTACCGGATGTTTGTTTACCCAAAAAATACTCAAAATGATGTTTGCACACCAGTCATGGCTAGAAGCAGTTCTAGAAAGGTCTGATGTAAGCCATTATTGAACTAAAACATGCTACCCAAAGCTCATAACCTAACCAGGTTCACTGGTGTCAGAAGATTTCCTCATTTCATCTCAAAGATTCAAGGGAAAGGCGCCTGTCTATTTCACACCTTTTCATCTCTGAGTTGACTGTTACATGAATGAAAAGTAGCACATGTGGTGTATGATTAAAACGTTACCGATGCTACTAAATATAGTTTATTGCAGCGATAAGAAAGTAATGGAAATCACAACATCGATGACAAAACTTTGTAACACAGAGACGAAACTGTAGGAAATTGACTACTCAAATTATACAGTGGCCATTTCATTCATTGTCATGTACCTTCTCAATGGAGAATGTTTCAATAACGTGTGAGATTTGTCCAAGCAGAGGTCTCACCTGTCTGGGATTTCTGGCAACAGATGGAGTATCTTCCAACATGGCACTGTGGAGAGAAACGTTGGGTTTCACTGTTAAATGGAGCATAGTAGGTGAGGTGTGTTAATTTAAACCCTAAATAACATAACCGAAGATTTCATTTGTCATGTACTCTCTCTTTTTTTTTTTAATCGGTGCATCTTTGGAAAAAAATAATCTCTTGTTGAATTAAACTACAAATACTGTGCCACAAACTGCTGAAGGCCTTACTACTGACTCCTGAGAGATTTCTTGACATCTCTGTGTGTCGTCTACACACCACAACAGTTTTCCAGGGCTTCTGTTGTGATGAGATATTTGCTGTTTCCCCCTCAACACAGACGTTTTTATAAAAGTGACATTCTTTTAAACAAGGCAGTTGAAATCTTTAATCTAGGTAAAGCGCAGGATGTCAGTTTTAAGACACAATTGTCAGGGTGGACCCCTTCGCATATTTGGGATAAGTCAAACCTTGTGTTTGAAGAATGAACCTGACTTAGTATGTTAACCTTTGTTTAAATGAACGATTCAACATTTTGAGAAATATACTTTTTCTTGCCAAGATTTAAAAGAGAAGATTGATACCACTCTGGTATCTCTACGGTAAATATGAAGTTACATGGAGAGCTCTGCTTTAGACGCAGTACCACAGTAAAACCACCACCCATTTGTCTGTGTTCCCTCTTACTGTTTTCCCATGGAGCACATGTCATGTGAATATTGTGGAGTGGCCACTCTCGCTGCATCCCGGGCCATCTATGTCTCATGATTCTTGTTTTAGGCTAATCATGTGACAGGGTATGCCATACATTTCACGATAATGGATCTCCTGCGGTGCTTCATTAACCACTTGAAAACGTCTGGTTACAGTCTGGGTGAATTGGTGCTATGTACTGTGATTGAATTTTTATTTATAATATTATTAATTTATCCAATTCAAACTTACCAGTGATTTTCTATTGAACAAATGTCACATGAAACCAGTGTTGATCATGAATAAGTTAATATATATACTGATCAGGAGGGCGTCAGTGGAAGTAATGTTGAGTATTGTTAAAGTATTCATTGTGATTTCAAAAAAAATATTACTACCATATTCATAGTTGAAGTGTTAATTTGCGAAAGCAGATAAAAGCCATTCTTATAATGAATAAAGTGCACAATGTTACTAAGAGATACTTTATCAATACAACCAACACACGTTTAATATTGTCCTGGAACAAACACACAAACATGATTTAGGAAAATCAATAAAAGTGGAGATATACATTTTTGCAAATCAACCCATTTTATCAGTATTTTATTTTGTCTCAGAATAATGCAGTTTTAGATTTGGCTTTTTAATGTGAGTGTGTGTGTGTGTGTGTGTGTGTGTGTGTGTGTAGGTTGAGGATGAGATCCTGACTCTGCTAAGAAGGATTAATTGTCCTTGATGCAAGCCCATTTTAGTGCATGTGTACGTGTTGATACTGTTGTACCTTTCTGGGCTCACATTGCTACATGGAAGCACAATGCAGTAAGGCCTGACTCTACAGACCAGGACACAGCACCGCCCTGCATGACCCAAGTGGTTTGAGATTGTAGAGACCATCATCATTTGTTTCTCTTCTCTATAGAATGAATAACTACAAACGTATTAGTGTGGATGTCACCTCACTTTCTGACTTTTTATGCTCCAGATGAGTCTCTACCGCCCTCCAAACCTCTACAGAGGTACACTCAGTCTTTAGTAGAATCTAGATCTAATAAAGTTAGTGCCGGCATGTCACCAGGCCGTTTCCTCTTCACTGCAGCCTTGAGAGTATGCAATGTCTGAATGTCTTAGAATTGAATAAGACGTGACCTATTCTTGCATGTTTCTTCTCTCTGTGCAGCTTGAATTCCTGCCTCATAAATCTCCTTTTTAAATGCTTCTTAAATGTGTATATTTGTAGTCTTTCATAATATAAAAATATATATGAATGGTAATTGTTGGATGAGCAAAACAAAATGTTTTATATTTTCAGATATCTGGATGTTATGACATTTTATTTACCAATCATCGATTTTAAGCGAGAAAATAATCTAGTAACAAAAATAGTCATTAGTTGTGGCCCTAGCAAGAACAGACAAACAGACGGTGTACATGTACGAGCTCTCTCTACCACACATAGAGCACTTTTCCTTAAGTACACACACACACACACACACAATACTAAGTGTAGCCTCTGGCAGCCTGTCCCCTCCATTCTAGCTCACTAGCATTACTGCTGCCTCAAACTGGACTGGCCACCCTGGATTAGCGCTTCGCTGTAATCTGGGACACTGCAGATTATGCTTTTCATCTAAAGCCCCCCACAACCACACACACGCACACACACACACCATGTGACCAGCCCACACAAATGGGACTTCTTTTATTTCCACCTTGGATGACAGAAAGTGAGGGAGGGAATTGACCGAAAGACCTGAGAGTATTGGAACTGGACTGTCACGCAGTATCACTGCAGAACCAGCTCTGCTAATGGTGGCAAGCATCTGAAAACGGCACTGATTGCGCAAATGGATGGCTTGAGAATTGACCTTTGGGATTGTGTGTGTGTGTGTGTGTGTGTGTGTGTGTGTGTGTGTGTGTGTAACAGCTGCTTGAAAGGACAGGTAACTTATTAACAGCAAGAAAGGAGCAGGGGGTTCACAATGCCTTGGCCTGCTGCAGAAACAGAAAATGGAAATCTGGCTTCACTGTACTCTCACTCTGGCCATCTGAAAGCCAATACACATCCTCCTCCCACTTGCACACACCCTCGGATATTGTGTCCCTCTGTCACACACACCACGAGAGTCCAGGACGCTGTAAACAAGGAGACACAGAGCCAGCACGCGGCAGCATCACATGCAGACAATCAGCCCTTGGCTGGCTTTGCTTAGGTAGCGGTGGGGGTGGGAGTGGGGGTGGTAGTGAGGTGCTCGTCCCTCCGACCAACAAACACGCTACAGGCTGTAAACATGGAGCCCCTGGAGGAATACCACTCTCCGTTTGACTTTGAACAAGGAGTCAACGCCAGCTACCTCTACCTCTCCCCGGCCTACAGCGACACGCCGCCCAGCTCGCCAGCTGTCAAACCCAGAGGTAATCACAAGGTGTGCGTGTGCGTGCAAACATAGGTTTGATTCATTGGGTGGGAAGAATTCGGGGAACACAGCTTTCAGTTTACCTTCATTTAGTTAAAAAGACTTTTAGTCTACTTTTGAAGTTTAGAAAAAAAAAAAAAAAATGTTTACTTGACATGAGAATGTATTTTGATTATTTAATTGCACTTCTCTTGTTTGGTACACCGGATGTTTTCATCTATCTTGTTTTCATCTGTGTTTTTTTACACATTATTTGAAACATATATGAGACAAAAATGTTCCATATCTTAATATTTATAATGTTAAGTGTTTTTAGATCTGCACCATAGCTTTCATGCCAGGAAGATGTTTGCATATCTTTTGGGGTCCACATTTAGAAAATTGCATAAAGTTGACGTTATACTACTATTAATTATGTAGGAATTGGAGACCACCTAATATTATTATATATTAACTGCGTTGTTGTCTTTGCCACACTGCATCAGAAAAAGACAAATGTGTGTGTATATTCAGCTTCCAGACTAAAGAAACTAATCTATTGATTCCACATTAATTTGTGCTACTTATGAAAGATATAAAAAAGTGGCTTAGTCAAAATAACAAAGACTAGTCTACATTATTGGGCTATAGTAGAGCTTTGCTTGTCACTCATTATCACCAAAGAGGAGATCAGTATGTGCAGGCAGTTTGGCAAGTCTGTTTTTTTGGCATTCTTTTCTAATTGCTAATTGTTTTCTAATTATTGAATTGTCTAATCTAGTTGTTGTGGATTTAATAGCCGCAGAGAGTTGGGTGGCTATTTGGCAGAGCATTCTCGTCTAAAAGGAAACGAGGGGTGGGGCAGTAATGTGGGGCGGTATGCAGTTTGGTAAAGCCAGACAAACTTCTGCTTCCACATACAAACTTCTCTCTCTCGCCCTTTCCAAGTGTGTGTTTTTTCCTACTGATGGAAACGCCTACATTCGCACATATAGCTCCCTCCACACGCTGCCGGCAGAAGTGTGTGTGTGTGTGTGTGTGTGTGTGGCACACAACTACAGGGCGGATAATCATACAAAAAGCAGCAGAATGTGGGTTATCATAATAAAAGAAGCATTTAATGAGGAGGGGGATTGGCTCTATTAGTGACTGAAGGGAAGTGTCCACTACACAGTGCTGTCACTAAGCAGGTGCGTGCTGTTAAATATATTGTGTATGTGTGTAAGTGGCACTGCTGCACCATCAGTAATAGGAAGTAAGAAGTGAGAAAGAGATGGATGGGTGGGGGGAGATGAAGTGTAAAGCTTCAGAGGAACAGGGTGGTGTCTGAATACTATTTCCACTCACTTAATCTCTGTATGACTGCCTCTGTCATCTGTAATATGATTGACACATTTTTAGTCATGCCTGTTTTGACATTTATAAATATTAAGACAGATCCAATCAGTGCTTCTTCTTCCCAGTGTATTATCCCAGTCCTGAGCTTATGATAACACTTTGTTTTTGGAAGGCTGAAACATGGTGTGACTTCATGAGCAGTTCTCCACACAGTTGGGACACGATTCTACTGTATTCTCTGTGGGATTGCATACTGATGCTTGTGATTTTGGTATCTCTGTCCTAAAGAATATTCTGTCTCATTTAATATGTGTTTATGGTGTTGGGAGTTTTTGGGGTGTGACATTAAAAGAGAGAATGATGGACAAAATCACTAGCGATGCTCGTAGATGCTGAAAGGCAGATTTTAAGGTAAGCCAAGTTAAAAATGATGAAATATGTAATTAACAATACATCATATTTTACAGAGAGAGCTGAGAGTGGTATCGAACTTCTTATCTAACTGTCGGCAGGAAAGTAAATAAGCAATATTTTCCACGACAATATAACATGCCATTGTGTTATCTGAATAAAATAACCAACAACCAGATAAATGCAAAAGGTGTTCTTGTTTGTTTTATTTATTTTTGGTCCAAGGCTTGCTAGCACCACGACGGGTTCAGAAGTTAAATGATATTTGCAAAGGAAATCTTTTAATAAAATGTACTTTCAGTCCCTTTCTGCCTTCCCCCCCTTGTAATGACTCAGTATAGTCCTTTTTGTTTCTCGAGCCGATCCTTTTCTTGTATCTAGCACATTTGTGTCACCCTATTCCAGCTCAATTCTGGCCCAGTTCACCGTCACCCGCTGTTTGTTTTTTACTGGCAGATCTTCTTTTTATTCTGTTTCTCTCACGCTGTCTTAGCCCATGACGTCTCCATCTAGAAAGTTCTTTGTATTATTAATGCACTGCTGCTCCTACTCGCCACAACGGTTGTGCGTGTGCGCGTGTGTGTGTGTTAAGATATCCCCCCCCCCGTGTGTTTGGTGGGAATGAATGTTTTTCCCTTTTGGCTACCACCCATTGTGAAACTGCGTCTTTTGCATCCTTCATTTTCCTGAAGTTTACTACTACTACTACTGTCCTACTACCAGCTTCCTTTCTTTTCCCCATCCTCCAGAGGACCAGCTGAGCGGAGTTCAACATAAGACCCCCCCCCCCCCCACACACACACACACACACACACACACACACACACTATATCACCTGTTCATTCACACAGTAAACACGGCCCCATACATGTCTTTTTAAATAACAATCGGACTCTACAAAGTGTCTACAGCCTCAAAGTGAATACATGCATTGCCGAGTGAGACGTGCGGATGTATTTATAAAAAATGTATTTGACCTCCCAGGTTCCCAGTATCATCCGGACTCAGACCCAGAGGTGGGAGAAGATGCAGCGACATCCGTCGGTCCCTTCCCCCCTCCCCCCGCCATGACAGAGGAGGAGCAGCAGGAGCTACAAGAAGCGTTGGTCAAGGTCAGGACAGGAGGGATTAGGGATTAAACAGGTCTTGGTTCAGGGAGTCAAGAGCAGGTGTTGGACCCCATAATGCAAATAGTCGATAAGGGGTTTAAAAGCAGGCTACAGTATACAACACTTTTGATTGCCGCTTTTGTGTCTGACAATAGGTTGCACGTGGGTAAAGTATGGCAAGGCCAACAGCCTTCCATAGTAACCAGATAATCATGTTTAGGTCCCTTGTTGCTCTTGTAGCTGATCCAACCACTTACCTTTGCCTTTTTAGATGTTGGATTTGTAATTCACATCACAGCCAGTATTTCCAGCAGCTCTTTCACCACTGGCGGTGGCCGCTTCCTATTCCTTTAAATATAGGATAGGCAGTGGTATTCCAACTAATTTAATTCATTAATCAATACATATTGGTTTGATGAAATGACACAATTCCCCAGTTGCCAACGTGGACATCTTCCAACGCCATGTCAAGTCCGTCTAACTTTCCACTTTACAATGAAGAGCAGAAAAACTCATTGAAGAAGTTTGAGAATCTTTTGCTTTTTATTTTTTACAATTAGTAGCCAAACAGTTGTTGATTCATTACCAATGGACGGACTAATACACAAATCAACTGTTGCAGCTCAATTTGGAAAAAAAACATTACATTATAGTCCACCTTTACTCTCTGTTTTTGGTTCTTTAGTTGAACTATAGTTAAACTGATATATAATCAGACTAGACATGGTGAAGCATATCATATACATTTAAAACCTCAACAAAATAGGTGTGTGTGTGTGTGTGTGTGTGTGTGTGTGTGTGTGTGTGTGTGTGTGTGTGTGTGTGTGTGTGTGTGTGTGTGTGTGTGTGTGTGTGTGTGTGTGTGTGTGTGTGTGTGTGTGTGTGTGTGTGTGTGTGTGTGTGTGTGTGTGTGTGTGTGTGTGTGTGTGTGTGTGTGTGTGTGTGTGTGTGTGTGTGTGTGTGTGTGTAGGTTGAGGATGAGATCCTGACTCTGTCCCAGGTGCTGGCGGCCAAGGAGAGGCACCTGGCAGACATGAAGAGGAAGCTGGGCATCACACCTCTCAATGAGCTGAAACAGAACTTCACCAAGACCTGGCAGGAGGTCACCACCTCCACCGCGTAAGTGCCTCCCCCACCACAGGGTGCTGAACTGAGAGTGCACCATATTTCACTTGTTACGCAGAGTTTATGAGATACCTTTTGTAGTAGCTTGTCCTTTTTTTGACCTCGTAATCAACTGCTTTCTTATCCATAATGTTTCCTTTATTTCTGTACTGAATGCCTTGAAAATATAGTGAACTCAGCACTGTTGAGAGAACAATGAGGAATAAGATGTGAGTGCTCTTGACAAGCTGCCTGTAGTGTTGCGTTTTTATATTACGGGAAACGAGCAGCATTGTGATGCTTTCTAAAATAAAAAAGACATTGAGGTTTAGTTCTGACCTTGATCCTTTCATCACTTCCATATCTTCTCTTAGTGCTAACCATGTCTTTCTCTTTCTGTCTCCTACCTTTCTTTCAGCTATAAGAAGACATCTGAAACATTGTCTCAGGCAGGTCTGAAGGCCACGGCAGCGTTCTCCACTGTGGGCTCGGTCATCACCAGGAAGCTGGAGGATGTCAGGTGAGACAGACGGGAGACTTTGAACGTGAATGATATTTTGTGAAGCACCGAATCTTTAAGAAACAACAGTATCCTTTATTCCGCTGAGCAACCTGATGATTAATTTCCTCAGTGCTAGTGTTCAAAGTGCTAGTTAAACAGGCTGAGAGATTCAGACCCTGAATATCTTCAATTTCTTTCTTACTTTCTTTCCTACTCTCTATTCCATTTTTACATGTTAACAATTGTTTATATTTGTTTGTGCATGTAATTTACCAACTTCTACCAATTTAACTGTGATATTGAGGTATTAATGTCGCGGTAATAGCATGTGGTCCGATTCAGGCGGCAACCTCCCAGTCTGAAAAGTGAAGGTTGCATAAAAATGACAGCCGAAAACCAAGATGGCGATGGCCAAAATGCCAAACTTAAGGCTTCAAAACCAAAGGGTAACGTCATATTGACTACAGTCCATTTCTTATATCCAGTCTGTGGTCTGACATGATTCACAACTATCAACTTTTCTGTTGTCTTCTCCTTAATTAATTAATAAAAAGGATATATTATTGTAGCTGTTCGATTGTAGATTGATTTTCTGTCCTCACATTCTAATATCTACCACTACATTATTGCTAATATTTGCTGGTTGAAAAATGCTTTAAAAATGAGCAACAGATTGTTCTGTTGGAGATACTATTTGAGATCCACATGACCCGTGTGTGTGTGTGTGTGTGTGTGTGTGTGTGTGTGTGTGTGTGTGTGTGTGTGTGTGTGTGTGTGTGTGTGTGTGTGTGTGTGTGTGTGTGTGTGTGTGTGTGTGTGTGTGTGTGTGTGTGTGTGTGTGTGTGTGTGTGTGTGTGTGTGTGTGTGTGTGTGTGTGTGTGTGTGTGTGTGTGTGTGTGTGTGTGAGATATCCCCCCATAATACACAGGATTAGTGCACACCCACTGTGTTAATACATAATCAATCTTAATGGGATAAAGCAGGATTTATAGGATTTATGCACTTAGTACTCACAGAGTGAACATATCGTAGAATAAATAAGGGTAAGTGTGCCTGTCTTTCTCTCTTGGTTCTGTCTGTGTTAAAGTGTACTGTGCTACGATGACCACTAATACCTACCATGCTAACACCTTTCTTCTCCATATTGCTGTCGGATAGCACACGCTCAGTACAACACTCCGCTAGTATGCCTGTCATGAGGTAAGGGGAAGTTTGTGTTAATGTGAGTCTGGCACACTGTGGTGCCTCTGAGCTGCACGCGTTTAATAACATATGAAAGAGGAGAAGGCCGTACAATGTGTACAACGGAGCGAAAAGAGAAACGTGTTGGGCTTTAGTTCTGCATAGTTCATGCCTCGTCTCAAGTGTGCACCTTGAGGAGCGACCACCGCTCAGAGCAATCGGGGGAGCTGCAGCATTTGTTATCTGGCCGAGACAGACCTCAGTTTCGTCAAGCTGTTAGAGGTCGTGCAAAAAATCTTGAGATAAAAAGACATCTTTGAAGCCAGAGGCATCATCGGTTAGCTGTGAATTTGGAAGCATCCACTTTCAGCAACAAAGAAACGCGGTCAGTCCCGTGTTCCTTACTGGTGTGAAGCCAGTTTGACGAGGTGCCGGTCTGGATGTGTGAGATTAGAACTGCAATTATTTTCCCTTATCAATGAATCTGTGGCTTATTAACTGAATAATTGATTAAATAATTAATTGTTTGGTTTCAGAAATTAATTTTATTTAGTAGAATTTTAAAGGGGATGTCTTTTTTAAATTGCTTCTGGCTTCACAACAAGCCAAAACTTAAGAGTTCACTAACATAGAAGACTAAAATGCTTCATATTTGAGAGGCTATAACCACTGAATTGATTAATTGTCTGTCAATAGGCTTATTTATTAATCGTCCAACCCTATGTGAGATTAAAACATTACATATATTACATTCATGCAAACCATTCTGACCTATAACCAACAGAAATATCACACGACATGAGCACCCATCTGTGTTTCTGCAGCTCTGTAAATCAAAGTGTTTTTCATTCACGGTCTGCCTCCATGTTTTCAAAGTTGTATGAATCGCACACAGCTTTTCAAATGCTACACATAGATTGTTTAGAGGAATATGTTTTACGGTTACCTCCTACCATCCTGTTCACTCTGCTCTTGGTGATGTTTTCGTGAAAAGGAAACGCCTCTTTGCACCTTTTCATTAGAACAGAACAGAACGGGGTCACTTCATGGTTCGTGTTCAGTATCGGATCACATGACCTCTCCTGCTCCTTCTTCCTTATGATAGGGGCAACTTGTTGTCTGTAACTCACGTTCTCAAACTAGAATGTAGAAGCATGTCGGATAAATTCAAACAATGATGTTGTTATTTATGTCTTTCACAGGAATGCATCAACTTTCAAGTCATTTGAGGACAAAGTGGGGACTTTGAAGGTAACTGAGTAGCTGCGTTTTCAGACGTACACATTTCAAAATGTTTAAAGTCCAGGGCCGAGTATGAAACCACAAACTATTTTCTAATCAACATTTAAAGTGAGACTATTTAACTTCCTGACCAGTGGTCACAAGTGTTCGTCGCAGAACAACAGCACAACTTCTTTTCATTTCCCAACATTTCGAGTCCGTTGCAAATGGAGAAATGTCTTGAAAGACAGCAACTCTACGAGGAACCGTGATGCAGCAACGTCTACAGAAGCTAACGCTCAGTGTATTGAACTGAGCAATGTTTTACTTCTGTGGATTAAACTTGTCTTTTGTAAGAGGAAGAATTTGTTATTTCTTTCTTCAAAAGCTAAATAGGGTCTCACTCTAAATACATACATTGATGATCTAAGATCTGTTTATTTAAATAGGATATTTTCATAACATTGATGGATTTTAAATTGTAGCATTATAGTTTCAGGAATTGTTCCACCGTTGTGTGTGTGTGTGTGGTGTGTGTGTGTGTGTGTGTGAATTACATAGTTAAGTCAATAATGAAATTATTATTCCTCATCTTTTCTTCCTCTCTATGCTTCAGACCAAGATGAGTCCACCAGGGTCTTCCGGCATGCCCGACCAGCAGGAAAGCGTCGTCGCCTTCACCGAGACTTCGATCAGTCAGCCCGACGACTTGGCCACCCAGGAGACGCTGATGAACTGAGACCTCCTGACCTCCCGCCCGCCCCCCGTCACTTGACCCTCTCTAACCCCTGGACCGTAAACACTCGCCCCCTAAACTCTTGTGTGCCAGTCTTCCTTTATCGGAAACAAGTGACTTCCCACAGCTTGTGATCTAATTGTCTGGTCTTTTTGTCTGACACGTGCGTTCACTGGTTGATTGGTGTGGAAACTGAAGGCGCGGGCCGGGTGCAGCATGTGGTCTCGTGTCGATCGTATATGTTATCGTCTATTCTGGCTCACTGTGGGAGAATTCCTCCCTGCTGTAGGACTTTCCTTTTCTCCGTATCCTTTTATTTGCCTTCCTTATTTCTCCGCTTTTATCCAACGAGCAAAACTTGGATGCCAAACATGCTCCAATATAATTTTTCTTCATCAAATTAACACTGTTGCGTACTTTGTTTGAGTGTAGAACATTGCACATATATAACATTTTACAAACTTGATTAGAGAAGGATTTATACATAACAAGTTATTATCATAAGCCCTTGTTGTGTTTTAGGACACCACACGATCATAAAGTAGTTCAGAGTATGAATGTATGCCTTCTTCTGTCATATAGGGACACCACTTTGTTTACTTCATCCCACAGCACTGAGTCACTCAGCCACCCACTCCAAAGCTGGTCTCTTAAAAAAAACACACACACACACACTTTAGAATAAAAAGCATCCCTTTTACCATTGTTCTGAGTCTGTCATAAAATGATCTCCACGCTTAGATAGTTACAGGAAAACAGCCGAGATCAGCGGAACAGCGGCAGAGCAAACACACAGTCAAGGTTCAGCCTTGACCCGAGGTGAGAGTGGGATGAATATGTCTCCTCCAGAGTCAATATTGAAACACTTGCCCATTGTTTCTGCTGGGAGGTAACACCTAGTCGCTCCCCTTTCTGTCATCCATTTGAAAGCAAGGCGAGCGACTCCGCTGGCTGTACTTGTGTATAATAATGGTGGAGAAGAGAAGGTATCCAAGTTTGACATCATTTGTCTTTCGTTTGGTTGGTCCACCACTCTGTTCCAGACTGAAGGATCTTTACAACATTCACGTCCGTCTCAGGATTATTTGTAATAACTTTGTAGATCCCTGAACTTTTCATTCTAGCAACATGATCCAGTCCAATCGTTTGGTTTATGACCTGCAAAAGGAAGGACATTCCCATCAGCCTCAGCTGTAATTTGTGTTCAGTGCTAATGATCGAATGTTAGCATGCTTTCCTTGGATGGTGAACATGGTAAACATTACAGCTGCTTAACATCAGCATGTTTTGGTTTTTGATAGCATGCTGACGTTAGCATTCCCCTCTACCTAATGCATGCTTATAGCAAGGCTGGAGGCTCTTAGCCTGGTTACTCCTAAATGTTCGGTTTGGAGACGTTTCATAGGGAATTGCACACAATGATCAAAATCAGCTGCTTTTGATAACTGCAGGATTTACAGTATTTTCTAAAAATTCTGCTTTCATACATATCCAAACTATCAAACAGTTACTCTCACCACAGTTGTCTAATATGCACAGGGCTACTAAATGAAACCTGAAGGTCAAACGGAGTCAACCAGAACACAGCCATGTGTCCTCTGCTACACACATGGAAGACACAAGGACTGAAGGCATTTTTTTTTCTAGCACTTGTCCTGGACACACAGGACTGGGCTGGTACAAGTCTTCCCCTGCTGGTGGACAAGTGAATACTCATGAATGTGAATCAGCTCTCCCACGTCATTGTTAGTGCCGCACTTTGACACCCAAACTGGATCAGCACCCAGCAAATAAATCGCAAACAGGCCAAGGGGGATTTCTGCTATTAAGATCTTGTTTTCAGCCGCCATGACAATCTTTAGCTGTGCAGTATCTCATGTCCTCATGGTGAGCCATGACCTGGTTCACTGAGAGAATGTAATATCGCCTTTTGTCTCAGACGTGAGGGTGTTATTTGTATTTAGTCATACATGACACACACACACAATTAGTTTGTTCTTAAATTGGAACCGTGGCATGAAGACATGCTCTAATTAAAATGACCTCTGAAGAAACCTTGTTCTGAGTTAACTGGTGTCTTTATGCAACAACAACGGGATATACATGGGAGTTTATTTTACTGCAAGGGGAGTTCCTCCAGTGCAACATACCACTGTGTTAGTAGCATGTGGCCTTTTATCACACTAGTGTGTCTAACATGGGGAAATGCATTTAAATTGACCCACAGAAGGTCAAAACAATACAACTATATGAAAGAAGAAAAAAGCCTCATTAAACTGCAGTACCTAATGTGAACACCGGAGGGCAGCCAAGAATAGAAGCACCACTTGATGAATGTTATTTGTCTGCATCCAGACCACACCTGAGATGAGGGAACATTTGGGTTTTCAGTTTAGGGAAGAGAGGTAACTTAAACTCTGGGTTACCATGGTAACTGACTCCTGAGTTACTCAGGCAAGCTGATTTATTTCCTCATTGATTCAGTTTTAAAATATATTGGAGGGTTTACTCTATGGCACATACTAGTTTGATACTCAGGACTATCAAAAGTGATTGTGGAAAATAAACAGCAACAAAACCCCTTTAGTCCAAACCAACAGAAGTGCACAATTATACAAACATACTAAGATAACAAACACTTCCTCAGTGTAGCCTCACAACAATTAACCAGAAAAGGAAAAAAACTCGAGACAATTACACAAAAATGTAACCAGGAGCTGTGCACACCACACACAATACAACGATCCAGTCCCATCGGCCTCAGTGGAAGCTACGGAGGATTCTTTAAATGTTAGCATTTTAGCACGTTAGCCACACGCAGCGTGCCCCGAAAAGGTAGTGGAGTATAAAGTACAATATTTCACTTTTTAAATGTTGGAGAAGCGAAAAGTAGCAGTACAAATTAAATCCTTAAGTAAAAGTAACTCAACGGTATTTGAGAAAATGTCCTCAGGTCAATTCCACTACCGGAGAGGCGGACATATCATAGTCATATAAAGTACTTTTGTACTTTCATGTGTTTTTAAATAACATTTTATTGATAGAAGCGTTCTTTGAATTCTGGCTGAGCAAAGAAAAGACACAGTGACAGCGGCTAACAAACAGCTGCCAACAAATCTTTATTCAGCTAAAAGCAGATGCCTCCAGATTCTTCCATTCACACAGTTCACTCTGGAGAAGTAAACTGTAAACACAGAGTCAAACAACAACAGCACCAGAACGAAATTAGTCAGAAAACACAATTTACAACAATAACAATGGCAGTTTCTACACACAGAGATTTGATAAGAAAACAACTGGTACAGAGAATAACAGTCAGTGTGTGTTGATTCTTTGAGACAAATCATTATATAGAATTCATTTCATTATATTGTAGAAAAGAATATTAGAAAACATCATTGGTGCAACAGAGTATATAGCATTTGTGATAGAACAGATATTGCAAGTGCTTTGTGTGGTGTGTTAACAATAAAGAATTTCATGTTTAGGTTGAATGTGTTAACTGATGGACGGGCCTCGTTTTAAATGTGCAGAGCGAACAATCAGTTCAAACATGGCTTAGTTTGAGTGTGGGTAGAAGGCAGAACACGGCCCAGATCAGAGTCTACGGACACACTTTGATGGAAAGGAACTTTAGATATTTGGAGTTATTTGCCTTCTTTCAGAGAGTTATATGAGAGGATTTAAGCAAATACAAAGCCCAAAATGTCAAACTATTAATTCAAAGTTCAAAGGGCAGGGAGTCATTTGTGGGTTCATCCACAATATCGACACAAAAACCAAGGTCGTGCAGTTGTGCGTTTTCCCTTAATCAGTCCCGTTTCTTTTCCTGGTGAAACAATGACCTCAGTGACCTCTGGCTCGGAGACATATCAGTTGTAGTGCAAGAAGACATACCTTCCTCTATTATTAGCTAACTGAAAACCAGATCCTCCTACAGAAATATCTCCTAATCTTGAGTGTGCAGATGGTTTAAAACTGATCCCAAATGTGCCCCTTTCTTCCTCCTCATCCTCCCCCTCGCTCTGAACCTCACAGCGGAGGGAAGCTCCCGATTTCACGGACGGCAATGATTCTTATCCACCGAAGTCACAGCTGGAGCCCGTGTACATTCAATGACTCGGACACACGTAAACAGCTCCCTGTGCTCCTCTAAGACGGCGAACATCTTCACTCACAGACGCCTCGATTCCTCTGCACCTCAACCAAAAGCCTCACTGGAGCCGACAGATAAGTGCACAGCACCTGTCTGCAGCCGGGACACACACACCTCTACAATCACTGCATCGTGGAAAGATAACCAGATGTAGCGTCCATTTATGCTTTGCATCATAAACTGGGGGCTCCTTTTGGTCGTCCGATGCTCTGCAAGATGCCGACGTTTATGATAATGAAGCAGCATGCGTATTTGAATTGTTTCATGTCAATGCACTAGTTGATAATGCATGAGGGATGAAACGTGCATTAATGGCTGCAGGAATAGCTTGATCAGGGAGTAAAAGTGCACCCACACACACACACACAGGCAGGGTGAGCTTTTATGCTTACACTCCCCCCCCCCCCCCCCCCCCCCCCCCCCACACACACACACACACACACACACCGACAGGAGGAGGTGTTAATGCTCCATCGAGCAGATGGGACATACCTCAGGCGGTCATGTGAAACACACACTCCCTCATCTGATGCTATGAACTCCTTGGCGGAGCTGTGCGTTTGGACCAGAGGGACGCGAGCAGCTTCCACCAGCGAGCTCTTCACATCATCGCAGGATGAGAGACCTGAAGCCACGGGGACATATGCTGAGCAGCACATTGCCCCGACAACATGATCCAACACAGTCGGCTTTCACAGCTCTTTCACTCGTATTGTGTCTGTGTGCGTGTGCGCAGAGGCCTGGGTTGTGTGATATGAGCTTATGCATGAGTGCAGCGAAAGAAGTCCTACCCCCCCCCCCCCCCCCCCCCCCCCCCAAAAAAAAAGGTATTAATGAACAATAAAACACGGGCGACACACGTTTGCAGCTCAGATGTTCAGCTGCATATTCAAACGCTGATAAATGATGCAGCCTGACGTGAATGTTGCAGATGATTGAGAGGTGGGATCGAATGGGAAGGAGGCGATTTAGAAACATCAGGCCTCTTCAACCTTATTAGCGCAGAATGATGGATGTTGTCTCACACAGCGTGCTCATAAAAACAAGCCGCATACTCTCGATGACCCGGAGGAAGCACACCTGCGGGACTCCTACTGGAGCTCATGCCGTAGTTTTAAACCGTCTCCCAGACGTAGTTTCTCCACATCAATATAAAACAAATGGAGCAAGTACTCCTGTTAGAGCCGACAGTGTTTGAGCTGTCTGAGCACTCTGGTGTTGTAAATAATTCCTCAACCTTCTGCCAAATTAAACTTCCTCCTACATCGTTTTTTTTTTTTTTGTGGTGTGGGATATTTGAGGTACATGATGAAGTGGATGAAATGTCAGCGGGCACATCTGGAAACAGTTTTGAATACTTTCCCTTCTTGTCCTGGACGGACTGTTCATCTGAGCATCCCATAACAAGGCAAAACATGACAAGAATGTAAGCTAATCAGCATATTTCCCTGAATGTCAAACTCTTCCTTGACATTTCCTTCAGCACAGAAATAGTACCCCCCCCCCCCCCCCCACACACACACACAAAAATGCATCTTCCCTGTTCATGTCAGGCCATGTGTTGCATCTACGATTTAGTTAAACACATATCCAACATGTACATTTAGAGGCTTCAAAAGGATATAAAACGCAACATACTGTGCCGGCCACGTCAGGGTGGAGAGCCGCCGCTGCCAACTGGAGTCTTAGACCCCTGTAGTGTTCGTGGTTACGTCTCAAAACAAGCGCACACATATTTATGAATGTCTGACCAGTCCTTTTAAAGCTCCCTGTGTGTTTCGGGGTTGAGGGATGCAGTTGGAGGAAGAATAACTGCGACTTCCCACTGAGACCTCTTCGTAACTCCAGCTGCGAGTGTTCCCACCACTGCAACACTCACTGGGAGACGCAGTCTGTGATGCACAGCCTCCTCTAGTGATCCGTCTTCCACAAGCATCTCACTCAACTCCCCCGGGCTAACCGGCTAACTGGTAATACACACACCAACACGGATGGCGAGACTGTGACAAATTGGTCCGTGCCAGCAGGGAATCACAGGTACTTCCGACAATTTTGGACATAATTGAAAACACAAGACAGACATTTCTTGTTGTATCCCAATCTTATGTTTTGAAAATCACAATATAGGTGTGAGGTTGAGCTCAAATACAAGTATAACGAGGCAACCCCGGCTGCTCCCAACCCGTCGTGGACGCCAAAGCACAAATACAGCACATTTATATAAAGTCATGTATGTCATCATTTCCTTATTTGCATGCACATGCAGTATTAAAAATCCAGATAGACCAGAGCATATAGGATATATAATGTTTGAAAAAAAGAGTGTAAAAATCCAGTGCGACAGTCAGAGTTCTTGAGGTCTACATGATTGTAATCGGATAAACCAGCCAATGAGATGATCCAGTTTACAGAGAGGGCGGGTCTCTGTGTTGCATATTCAAGTTTAAACTGAAGGAGCTGTGGCTGAAGTACTCTTTAGTCATATTTGTGTGTATTCTGAATTATCACATCCAATTATAGAAGAGGTGCAGATGAGTGCTCTTTTTTCATCTGCCTTCACACAAATAAGCTTTCTGTGGAAATTACTGAGCAGCTCCTGCAATAAAAATGGATAATCTCACCGAATGTTTCATGCTGTTTGCTGAATGAGGCTTCCTTGATTTCCTAAATATTTCTAGATTGCACCACGACAGTGATTCTTCACATCAACATACATGTATCTACAAGCCCTTGTTCAAAAGGGAGAGAGGAGCCATGTTTGGGAAAACAAAGAGAAGGAGAAATAAAAAAAGATTACACACACACATTGAAACACAGTGTTGTCCTAAGATCGGATCAAAAAAGTTTACAAGTCACAGCAAAGAGTAGAAAAGTCACTCTTAGACGTTGCAACATCTTTCTAGAACCGAGGCCAAAGGGGCCTCTGAACGTGACTCACAGGACATTTCTTTGTATCACAAATCTTTGAATTGTAGGTATAGAAAGCAGAACTCGCACTAGCCAGCACCGGAGACATTCCATCACCGCCGCTGTGGCCCTGCACATCACAGCAACGCACCTCTACTCAGAGTTTCTAGAGACAAACATGGCAACGAGGTCCACTCTAGAAACTCCAGGCTCATCAAGGCACATTCAGGACTCCTCTTTTCCTCCAGCGATAACCCTAACGGGGGGCGAAGCAGCCCCTGGAAACACATACTCAGGACTTTTTAATTATTAATGTCCAACGGGGGAAACCCCCTTAAAGAAAACTGCCTTGGGAGTGTTTGCAGAAGCCATTTCATCCACTTTTCCACCGTCCTCCTCCTTCACATTCCTGAATGAAAGAATAAAGGACGGAGGGTCCCTCCTCTTTTTTTATTGACAACAACACCACCCCTGTGACCCCGGCTCTGGATAGGAGCCTGCCCGTCCGCATGGTTGCCATGGAAACTAGCCGTACGGTTAGTGGGATTTGGACACTTTGAAGACACACTGCTACTTCATCTATTCTCAGGGTCGTGCAAGGCAACACCATGACGACTCAGGTGTACGCCACTGTCCGCGAAATCAATTTCTTTTTTGAAGCACAATTGAAAACAAATCTAATTACGTTTCCCAGTAATTTTCACGTGACATCTGACTCCACAGAGTGCCACCTGCTGTCAGACTATTGTTGAGTGGCATTTCTGCAGGGCAGCGGGGCAGATAACAACCCTGTGGGCTTCTGCTCACATGTTTGATGGCCAGAAGTGGGTGGCCAGCTAATCTGCAACCACAGAGCTGAGGGGGCCTCCTGGCTGAAGGAGAACCTGTCACTCTAACATCTGGAGGTGACGGTGCAAACAAAAAAGGAAATAAGCATGTTTTGTTTTTTTTAAGTCAAGGACATCACATAAACATAATGGTACACACTGATACTGTAGCTTAGATACTGTACTGCATCTTAATCTGTATATATTGTAGCATATATTGACCTATACTTGGATGATAAAAGGTATAATAAGTGTCAGCCTCTTGTCACAAACAAGTCTTGTCATGTATGAAAGATTGATCTGAGTAAGGATCAGGTACATAAACCATGAATGCTTATAAATCTGTCAACATATGAACTGCTGTTAATGCCATCACTGCTCAGTAGCTGTGCTGGACAATAATATGGCATACAATGTGTGTGTGTGTGTGTGTGTGTGTGAGAGGACATATACATTGAGTGTCCCTCATAACTCACAAGAGTAGATTTTTATACCGTCCATAAGCAGAATAATTCTATCTTGTTTTATTCAGCTTATAAATCACGGTTGAAAGCTCAGCCCTTTAATAGGCGGCGGCGGTAAACACATCAGAGGACAAAAGCCTGACCAGCCGCTCCATTTGAAGGGGGGGAAAGTCCTCATAAGTATTCATATCACTCTCACTAGAGCAACACGACCGCCTATTGTGGCTCTTTGAAGGCAGTTTTATTTCTGCTGTGCCAACACGTGTCCATCATGGCAGGCCGTTTCTGAGCGGCTCACTCCCTGAGAGATAATTTATGCTCTAATATGAATAAGTTAGATGATCAGATCAGGAGCATGATGCCATATGGCATGTTTGGCATCATTCGGGTGTCAATTTGGGAGTCAGAATGTAGGAGTCATAATCCCTCTTTTTCTGCCAGTTTTGCCCAAACAGAAGTCAATTATCCCAAACATCACACAGCATGTTGGGTGCAATTTTAAAATGCTAAGAATCTATGATAATGAATAAAATAATGACAATGAAACTATGGATGAGTTTTTGTAGCTCGTAAAAGTTAGTTTGTCATATTTAATGTACCCATTTTTAAACTAATGGGCTAACATCTGGTGAAACAAGGTCAGCTTGGGGCCCATTTATACACTCCTTCTGGAGATTTCGACCAAATCACATGGTCTTCAGCAGCAGATTGAGTTTGTTCAGTTATTATGAAAAAAGGAGTTCAAAAACAAATGTTAAAACTCAATCTACCGACAAAGACTGCGTGCTCCAGAATAAGCGAGAAAATGGACCTCAATGTGAAAATGTTCAGCGGTTTCAGGGGGTCAAGCATAAACGGTTAGCTTAAAAAAAAGAAATAATTATGCATTTGGTCTAACCTTCAGGACTGAGATTAACAAATAAGGAGACAGCAATGAGAACTAGTCATCAAAATAGACGAGGAAGCAGGAGAGAACAAAGGTTTCGGGCCGACGCGCTCACTAACTTGTGTCTAGACACTTGGTCGGCTTGAGGCAGGGTGTTTTTATTTTCATGTTCTACAGCATAACATTGTGTACAAAATGGAGTAATAACATCGTGGGAGAAACAGCACCGGGTGGGAATATAGCACCTCCATTTCTCCCCCTACAGCACCAGTACGCACCGTGTGCAAAGACAGACCTGGGCTGAGTGTCTCTGTGAGGCCCTCACTGCTCAGGCCATCTTGGTGCCATTGGCAGTAAGTGGCACCAAGATGTTCTCAGTAGAACGATGCAGGCCTTGATCCCCAAAGTGTTGTTTGTCAGGAACCTGACAGGGAAACGCCACAGGCCATGTGTGGTGGGGGGAGCAGTGCCCGGGGCACCTTCATGTTCATATACAGAAGCGTGTGACGGCACACACACACACACACACACACACACAAGCGTAAACACACCGAGATGTCCACCAAACTAATTGCAAGTGGGCCTGCGCGCCACAGAGAGAGCAGAATTAGAAATAATAGAAAGGTGTTAATCAATCGCGGATTCCGCCCGCTTAGCGGAGCTCCAGGCGGGAGAATAACAAGCTTGGCTTGCAGTGAGAATTATGCCTGGGCTCACACCTACGGTTACAAATAAAATACAAAATAAAACCTTTAGCCGAACATGAAAACAAAATTCACAAACAGTATATATATTTATATATATGTGTATGAAAAGAAAAACAGCCAAATCAATGCATTTTGTTCTTTGAATTAAAATTCCAACATGTTTTTCTTTACATATAGATTTGTCTAAACAATAATACGTTCACATAATACAATGGCAAATTAGTTTGTAGATACTCTAAATATTCTTACTAAAACATTAATGTAAAGACATAGAAGAAGCATAATGAGTTTTGTTCAAGAGTGACTTTAAGGCCCTATCCCTATATTCCGAACAACAGAAGCCCGACAGGTTGAATGGAGCATTGTTTTCTCACGCGATGTCCAACCTGAACCGGTCCTGTTCGTAAGGTTGCAAATGTAATGACCGAGGTAACGGGTCCGAAACACGACGCTTAGAAAGAATATATATAATAATTACATATAAACATGAACAGACAAAAACGAAACAAAACCGCTGAGCAAACATAGCAAAGCTACGATTTTACGATCAGCTGTGGAAGTACTGTTATGATACTGTTAATGTGTATTAAATGGGAGAATGAAATGATTCTGTGGGTGAGACAGAAATGCCAATAAAGATTTCATCGTGCGTTAAAAAAAAAAATCATATAATGCAGAGAGTAAATGCAGAAACAAAAAATGTTTGTAGAAACATTCGTAGAACATTTCCATCAACACCAGTACATCGTAACGCAGCCCCGGTGACAAACAAGTTCCATTTATGAACATCTGTAAACCGTTCACTATTCGGCCTCGTGAGCTTGCTTCCTGCCTTCGAGCCAACAAGGCCGGAATTAAAAAGATCACAATCAAATGACAAATCAGATATTTTCACCGATGCCACTCTGGACCTCGGTTTCCTCGTCAGTAACAAGGTTACGTGGCATCACGAGGACTCTTATGGAGGCTTCAGTCAAAGCTTTTCTGGCATGTTGCCAAGTGAATAAAGTGTGCTGCAGAGCACATCAAACCACAAAGCAATGACCTCGTCAAGTGCCTTTAACTTTCTTTTTTGTTCCGACAAGTTTGGTTGGACATGAAGAGGGCTAGAGGGAACAATTCAACTCAATAGACGTAACCACAAAAGGTACCAAGAGCTCTGTGACACACACACATACAGTGCAAGTGTCTCACTTTTGGTTTGCAGCCCCTCCCCCTTTGGTAAACAGATCATCACGATGCGCCTCTGTGGCGTACACAAACAAAGATATTTTGATCCCTTTGGGATGGTGTACATGTTGGTTGGGTAGGAGGGCAATCTGTCTCTCTGTATGTGGTGAGAGGTGTTTATCTTTTTATGGACTTGCAGGCTGCTGACCTCATGCTTCCAGTGCTGCCAGGAAGCTCTTTTAACACACTTTCTTTAGCAGGTGGTAGGTAAACAGTCTTGGCTCGCCACAAGAGAGGAAAAAATTAAAATACATCAGCAACAGTAAACATTGTAAACATCTTAAAAACACAAAACAAAGAATAACATGTAGAGTTTTTGGTTGTAAAGTTGTGTAATGAAAGAGAGAAGCTTTTGAGACTGTGCTGCTAGCTGCTGGTTTTTGCTTTCTTTAGATTCACATCCCTGATAAAAGATAAAGAAAATGAATCAACTAGATAAAAAAAGTGACATAGAAAACTGTCTTCTGCTTGATTGTGTGGGGTACCTGTGTTTGTTTGTTTGTGTGTGAATTCTTTCTGCGGTCCATCGGCTTTCCCTGACTGTAAATTGTATCTTTTTTTGCATTGATCGTTCACCATGTGCGTCTCTATTCCTCACTTTCTGTGTACATGTCAACCTGCCGTACATTCCCTCGGAAAGCTGTCAGGAGTGAAGAACAAGTGAGGAACCGGCGAGGCTGTGATGTCAGAGATAAAAGAGCTCCTCAAAAAGTCCAGAAATAAAAGAAAAACAAGTTGAAGGAAGAACAAAAACAGCAAGCTTTTCCTCCATGCTTTTTCATAACGCGTTTCAAAAACTGCAGCAAAGGCTTCCATTCTTCTTTTGGATAAAAAAAAAAAAGACATTTTTTATTTGACAAAAAAACACACACAAAAAAGTTAGCTCTTTTTTCCCCCGGATCCATTCCTTGACTAGACTTTTCATTTACAAACCAGAGCTTTACAAAACATAGAAAGATGCAACGATTAACCCAACATAAAAAAAAAAATAGAAACCGTAGAACAATTGTTTTTTTTATACTTTTTAGCTGCACTGGGGTTTCCCAAAACTGGGAATTGTGGGAATGGTGAGGCAGTGCTGGGAATCCTGGACAGCAATGTAAAAGTGACTGCTGTCCTTCGGTTCCTTACACGACTGGAGTTCAGTGGAGCTGAAGAGGGCGACGGCATGGGCGGAGCCAGGAGTTGACGGACAGTTGCGACTTTTAGCAGAAGAAAACCAAATGCATGCAAAATGAAGCCCCTCCCCTCTTATCTGGCGAAAGGCAGCAGTGCCTGTTGGTGTGGCGCGCTGGGAAGTTGGTGAGCAACGTTCAGTCGGTAAATCTCTGGCAGGCCTTTTTCCAGCGGCAGGCGGTGCACCACATGTCGCGGTTCTCCATCCCGTACACCTTGCGGCACTTCTTCCCTTCACCGCGCACCTTCCTACTGAAGAGGGGAAATGGAGAACAACTGATGAAACGGTCATGATGGAGAAGACTGTACATTATTATGTGTTTTAACAATAACCTGCAGTAACCCTGTGATCGATTCCTTTCCCCAGAGCCAGGCTAGCCATTTCCCATCATTATGCTAAGCTCAGCTAGCCAACGGCTGTCTGAAGCTATTTACCGTACAGGTATAAGACGAGCAATCAAACTTATTATCTAACACAAGAAAGCAAATGATGAACCTATTATCTGAAGTAGACTGAAGTAGGTAAATAGGAAACACACCACATAAACCATACAATATCTTTCACTTCCACATGGTGTTCTTTACTCAGTCAGATTTAATTGAAGTAGAAAATCATATTGGATGCATTGGCTTAAATATGAGTTGTCTCTAAGTAATATCTAATATGAACTTTCAGTATGTCCGGTCTTTAATTAAAGCTAAAACGGAAATGTTAGGTAAGCGTGCTGCGAGGATCCAGTACCTGAGGGCAGCGGTGGCTCTGGGAGGGGATGAGAGGACGCCGATGGTCTGGGAGCGCTGTTCGCCAAAGCCCTGGCTGTTACTGGGGGACACCTTCAGAGGGCAGACACATGTGTGGTTAGAGGACCAGAAATGTAAATAACTATGTGGCTGAGAACAAATGCCTGAATGTTTCCTCACCATGGTCCCAGTGAAGGTGACGGGTGGTGACTGCCAGGAGATGCTAAAGCTGGAGCTGTTGGTGGGAGTGAAGGTGGTGGAGGCTGAGCCGGTAGAGTTACTGCAGCTGGACGGGATGGACACTGGAGCCGTGGCCTGAGGGCAGAGGTCAAAGGTTAGAATGGTGGTATTTTCTCCCCCAATAGAACAATGCCCGTGGAACTGGAGTACTTCTGTGGCCTCGACAAATCATTTTTCATTCTCAAAACCCTAACCTCTAAATGACCTTGTCATGTGTTTGTACCTGCTTGCTTTGGCTCTGCGTAACTCTGTGGTGTAACTGCTTTCCATTTTAAAATAGGACAATTCATTTGAACGGTTAAAACATTTAATTTTCTTCCTGAAATTCAACATAGTAGATCCAAGTGAGCCTCAAACTGAAACAGTGGTCATGTTTTTTGCAGTAAAGGTCTTTAGGTATCTCACATTGTAAAAACTCTTCATTCAAATGAAGCACTAACAACTAATGTTGCTGTTATGTGGCTACACACACGTTGCTGTAACATTAATTGATGGATTGGGTCATTATTCCACATTGTTCAAACCTGCTGCTGTGTGTTGATATACCACAACTGTTAGCACAGCTGCTAACGGGAGCAAGGGACCATTAAGTCGCTGTGACATCATTCGTTATCTTGTAAATAATCACGATAATGAAGACCCTGATAGTAGTGTGTGAGAACATTTGTGCATTTTGTGCAGCCTGATAAGTGTGTTGTGGTGTGCATATTGATCCAGAGAGTGCATTGATCGGTGTGTGTTGTACACAGATCTGAATCTCGCCTGTGTGTATGTACATGTGCACACACATACACACACACACACACACACGTGTTCCTCCGCTCCCCTGCACTCGCTCACCTGGTAGGCGTGGTCCGTGTGGATGAGGTAGAGTGCGCTGGGCGCCGAGCGGCTGAGCGGGGTGGCGCCGCCAGCGTGAGGCTCCTTGGCGTTGGACGAATGTGGAGGCCTGTGGGAGTTCGACAGCTGGCTGAGAAGCGGGAGAGGAGCGGGAGGAGGAGGCGGGGGAGAGAGGACGGACGGGGAAACAGGGGACAGACTGCTCAGCCCGTCGGCCACCGAGTCCGTGTTGAGCTTGATCTCCGTGTAGTAGAAGTCCTCCTCGCCGTCACTGCCGTCCGAGTCACAGTTGCGCCTACAGACCGAAGGATGCAAACGGTCATGAGACATGAAGAGGCAAATGTAGACAAATGTCCCTATGAGAGCTGATTGCTCCGCATCTACAGGGCACAGAACAGTGTTGGTGCTGTCGCACACGACTGCCCCCACCTTTAGCATTAATTCCTCCAACCAACTGAACACAACCATCTGCAATGAATCAGTGTCGGACCTCAGTTTAATTGAATGTCAGTATAAATGTGTGATTCATCCGATATCATTGTTCTCCTCCTCCACCCTTTCTCCCAGAGCAAGCAGTGTCAGCGTGGCCATAATCCATCAGCCATTAATCTACCGATTTGACAATGAAGCCAGTTGAAAGAGGGGAAGTGAAGAAGCGTTTGCTTTCTTAGGAGGCTTTGAGTGGACAGTCGCTTAGGTCGCAGTGTGTATTGGTGTCTTACCCCAGGTGAATGGTACGGATGTGTCTCTGGATGCCGGCAGCGGTACTCAGCACCTTCCCACAGTTCTTCCACAGGCACTTAAACATCACCTTCATGGAGTTCTGCAGGAAGCCAGTGTCAGAAAACACAGCAGCTCAGAATTGATTTCATGATTCCTTTCCCAGTATAACATTTGTGTTTGGTTCACGCTCGAACACGGACGTTCCTCTATCACCCCAGAGTAAATGACAAGCAATCACATGTGTGCTGTTGTGCAATTAAATCATAAACTTAGTGGCTCATTTCATTAAATCCATCTCTAAAATGTATCTGGTATGTCCCTCCATTGGTTGGTGTGCGAGCCATACACCAGGCATACTGGAGGAGATGTTTCCCAGTTCTTTTAATCAACATCATGAAACAAGACAAAAAGACGCTTGTTTCGGCCTACCTATTTTTTCTAGATTGAGTGCAACATATTAAGTTAAGTTAAGGTAAATAAAAACGGTAGCAACTTTCCTATCAAGTGTCCTGTATCCTCCTGGCAGTAGACTGAGCTGCTGCATCCCACCTGCCTAAGTGGATTAGCCTGGATCCACTACTGCCGGAGAGGTGTTCTCCTCTCCCCTGTAATCAACTATGGACTGGCCAGCATAGTATATATATAATCATGGGATGGGGGCAGTGTCTCTTGGTCAAAAAAGCACTCACTACATTGGTTATATGGTTATTCTAATCCGTCACTTGCTTGATACCTTTTTTAATTCTTGTTAAAACTTCAGGTGAATAAAATCCCTATCATTTCCACCTTTACCTGCTCTCCCAGCTTCATCACAGTTGGTCAACTATCCTAAACTACATCATTTTGTCCTCATTATCAAGCAGGGAGGAGAATATCTCTGTGACATACAAACATATTGATAGCTCAATGCAACCAAGGCACTTTTTCTCTCCTATCGTAAGGGGGCAACTTTTTTTCCTATTTGTATTATTACTTTGGATTTAATCTGCAGGATTGGACATGAAAAACTAGATGAAGTGACACCTTTAGGTGCATGAAAACTATGGTTACTATAGTCAACGTTATCCATTGACTCATATGCTTATGTAGAGGTAATACAATACAAGCTACTGTAGATTTAAGTGTTTCTCACTATGCTGGGAGCTCTCTCAAAAAACTGAAGCACAACATACATCAGCTGCATTGTGCATCTTTGACTTGATGTGTACACTTCAGTAAAGACTGAATATTCACTGTATACTGACTATAGAGGAATTAAATAACTTCCCTCTAAATGCACCTACAGCATTACTGTAACATCTTTGTCTGAACACGCATTCACCAGGAGCTGAGTGAGGCCAAATGGCAGTACATGTTTCTCTGGTTGTGAGCTGGTGAGGCTCCTGTATCTGTTATCTGTCTGCTGTAATTACACCACTGGCCTTCGAGAGACTGCAAATTGTTTTTCATGGAGTGAAAAGTGCTGCATGCGTTCTTCTTGCCCTCTTCTTGCCCTCCTGCTTCCCCTCTCAGAGCCATTATAAATGGTCTTATACAGGAGGCCTGTCTGTCAAACTAGTGTTGAGAGGGCTGAATTAATTTTGCCAAGATGTTTTTTTCTTTCTTTTTTATCCTCTTTTCAGAAACGCAACTATCATCTGCCCCCCCTGTGCATCGTTTAGTCTTTGGTGAACAAAAGCCTGTTTTGTGTGTGTGTGTGTGTGTCTGTGTGTGTTATTATTCCCTTTTAAAGATGCGTTTCACAGTTAATTAAATGGTGAGCTCCAAACAGATTCTTGCCAAGAGAGAAGTGAGAGGAGCGTGTAGAGTAATCGATGTGAAACCTTGGCATCGTACATATAACGTGTGTGTGAGTGTTTATGTAAGTCAACTTCATTGTTTTCCAAGCTTATTAGAAAATCAGCTTTTGTCTCCATCCACATGCCATACTCGGTTCCCTTTTCCTGTTGTCAGTCCTTCTTTAATTCTTCTTCTTCCTCCTCCTCTCCTTCCTTCCCACTTTTAAATGTCTCTCTCCCTCATGTTGCTCTTCTTCATCATAAATCCCCAATTAATACAGTATGATGTATCACCCAAGAGTCTTTATTGATTTTTTAGACATGAGGCTGGCAGGATCTTTATGTTTAATAAAGTGTGTATTAAAATCATTACTGCCGTTGCAGAGCAGATGCATGTGAAGACTGAGAAGTAAGGACAAATGTCACACACACACACACACACACACACACACAAGGGGAGAAGGGGGCGAAAACATCAGCGAGAGCTAAGGAAGTGGGGAAGAAAGGGGGAGAGAGAGTGAAAGGAGGAATAGATGGATGATACCGACAGCAAACGACAAACCAGTGCTGATAAAGAGAGAGAGAGATAAAAAGGGAGGGCAAAGCAATATATATATCGGAAAAAATAATGAGTGACACTGTGCTGTGGATGTGATGAGCTGTCAGTGGTGTGTAGAAATGAGACAAAATGATAAGTGAGAAGGAATAGTGTGTGTGTGTGTGTGTGTGTTGTGCTCATAACATCTAGGTAGCAAAGACAAAACGACCACTGGAGCAAAAAGGCTGCGCGTCCTTTCCTGTCCCATTTTCATCTCTGCCAATCAGTCAGCGTCTCACTCCACCCGTAACCTCAGAGGTTAATATCAGTGTGCTGGAGGAGGGAATCATCAAGCAGCTCGCGTGCTGCTGACAGCTTCTTATTGAGAGATCTGCCTGTTATCAGGGGAGCTGCTGCCGTTCTCCCTGAAGCCCTTTTAATATGACTCCACATTGAAATAAGACACTTCTTACAGTACTGTTGACACTGTATTACGTTCATGATCACACTATTTGGATTCCTAGAAAGTGTGAGGACTGAGGAAGTAACTGGCTACTTTAATAGGCTGCACAAATAAGGTTTTGAAAGCTACTTAGCATAGTTTTATCTGAAAATGCATCTTTTCTCTCCACTTTGGCCTTCTATCCACAATAAGCCATTACTCACACAGAGCTTATGGAAACGTTTTCTTTCTATTTTTTCAGACAGTCTTTTGTTTATTTGGTGAGTATTTAGACACGTGTGTTATAAGTAGGTTGTTTTATGAGAAAATAAAAAAACAGCTGAGGTTTAGTGGAGTAAGCAGCTGTGTCTGTACCACTCCATACCAGATGATGGCTGTCAAGAAGAAGAAGAAGAAGAAGAAGAAGAAGAAGAGTAGCTGTTTGCTTACCATCTGGTGTTTTTGTGTGTTCAGTATTTTAAATGTATTACAACTTATTCTTGTCTTCTTCAAGCCAGTTTGTTTATCAAGAAATGCCTTCACTTACTAGTTTACCAAGATGTGTTGTTCTCAGTGTACAGAAGCAGAACTGGCCTTTCCTTCCAGTCTCTTAACTCAGATGTTGCCTACAGTATTCACCTTGCGCTTGCGAGGGATGGGCTCATCGAAGAGCAGGCTGCTGCCGTCCTGCTCATCCAGGCTGGGGTCCTCGGGCCCTGCGGGGCCGGGTCCCACGCCGCCCATGCTGGGCACACGGAAGGGTTTGAAGCTGTCGGCGGAGAGCGGTGGAGAAGGTGTAGAAGGGTTTGACTGGTCACTGGGGGCAGACCAGCTCCAGTAGCCACTTGAAGAGCTGTTGCTGGATGGGGTGAAGGGGCCAGCCGAGCCGTTGTCCTTCCACGAATTGCTCAGACCTTCTAAGAAGATAGACATGAAGGTGAGAGGCACAGGGATGGAAAGAAGGAGAAGATAGGGGAGAGGAGGGGGAAGCGAGTAAGATCACAGTCAATAAATCCAACTCCTTCAGTCATATTTGTAGATGATACAACTCCAGCAAAATGTGCCGGTGTTCTTCTGTCAATGATTGGAGATCAAGACAGTCAATTAAGTTCAAACCGCTTTATTTGCACTTCGCACAAAAGAGCCTCCCAGCACCACTGTTGTCTGTAACACAATGAACAAAAAGAGCTTTCTTGTGGTTCCGTTGAGACACATCCAAGGTCTTGTTTTTTTCAGATCAAAGAAACATTTCTTTGGAATATCAGCTACAAAAGACATTTTACTTTGTGAAGGCTGAGGCTGGGGGACACTTTTAAGTGTGTACATAAATGAGAGAATATGTGTGTTTTGAGTCAGAGAGTTAAGAGCAAACCTGGTTTCACATTAAAGAGGAAGCGGCTCACCAACAACAACAACAAAGCTGCTCTGATATGCATTTGGTTTTGTGGTACAGAAATATTAAGATTAAATAAAGTGCTAATAATCTTAAGGTAACATTGTTTTTAATAAGACAACTCAATTCAATGAATTTAAATGTCAACCATGGTGCTGTATGCATGAGAACCTACTGTGTGTACTGATGTACATACACATTGTATGTTATCCAACTTTTAACATCTGACCGTGTGTGTGTGTGTGTGTGTGTGTGTGTGTGTGTGTAACTGTGATAACACGTGCATGGTGGTTGGAGGGTTGACTGTGCGTCTGCTTGGTTGAATGAACCGACGTTTGGTTGCACAGACTATCCGAGTGGTTGCGTGTGACTGCAGTAATGGGGCACTTTGGATTTCCGCCACCGTGTTTGGTGGCAGAGATCCAGACTCATTGTGCTTTTCTGTGGATTTGCAGGACTCATTGATGAGCGAATCCTAAAGCACAGCAGGTGGCTCAACCTAAGCTTTCACAAGCATTCAGCAGATAACAGCTGTGAGGGAATGAAAAGCCAGTGTTTAAGCAGAACATACAAATTACAGACTTGGGCTGCGCTACTTTTGTCACTGGCTCATTTTTCATAAACCTTCTGGGGAGGGAGGGAATGATACATCAAAACCAACAAACAATTTAAAGCACATTGCTTACCGTAAAAGAACATCCCCCACGTACTCAGTTATCTATTAGCAGCACTACTCACCGTTGACTCTGACAGGTGGACTCCTGACCAGCGGGCTGGTGGAGAGACTCGTCAGCACCATGGCAGCCGTCACCTTGTCCATGTCCACTTCCTCCTCGGACCGTCTGTGAAAACACAACCGGAAAAGAGGATTTTACTGAGCATCTTCTGCTCCAAAGACATTATCATTTCATTATCACTGAAAAAGACTCTCCTGTATGTTTTTCCCCAGCCACAATACACACACACACACACACACACACACACCATACACACATATACCAATGTCTGCAGTTGGAGATGAGCTGAGTGCAGCTCAAGAACTCAGTCAGTGCGTCTTCTTCATTTAACTTCAAAAGGTTTTTAAACAAATATCAGGCCCTCTGGTGGTCTCAAACTAACTCAGCTCTGCATTCTGCAACATAAGCTTCTAATTCTATTGAAGTTGTATATTTTATATCCTTTGTGGGCGACTGATGCAATCGCCCAGACAGTATTAGAAAAATCAACAGCCAACAGCTAAAATGCTACTGTACAAGACAAAAATACATCAATGTAAAACTAAACTCGACTGATGTGGGTCTTGTATTCAATCCCTAAAGACTATTATCAGCACAAGCTCAGTGCTGTACAGTGCACACACTCACCAATCCATATAACAGACTAACCACACACAGCACACGGTTTCGTCTCTTCTAATTGGCCTGTGGCAAACGCACCAATTAGAAGAGACATAAAAAAGGAAGGTATCATAATCCTTGCGCATGTATTCCTCAGACAGAGGCAATGATGTCAATAGCCTTATTAACGACAGTATACCTATGGTCCATGCACATTATTAACATAACAAGCAGTGTGTGTGTGTTTTGTTCACGAGCATGCAAGACTTTGATGGTGTTGTGAGACCCAATGATCAAAGTCAATTATGTTACAATGATGAAACCTCCTGCTGCCTTGAAAAACTCATGGCGTCAGCCATCACCAAGTTTCCACAGTCGCTGAGATCAAATGGTTACACTGCATCTTTATTGATATAAATCCAGCAACAAGTAAAGTGAAATGCAACTCATCTTTTACTCTCCCGATACCTGCCAAACAACAAATAAAAGCCCACTTAAAAGTGTGGAGATAAAGGGTTGTACAAGTTTAAACAATCTGTGAGGTGATGTAATAATTATTCTCCTCCATCAGCATCTACAGTACTGGTTGCACTGGTTGTGTCCTCTCTTATCTGATCACGGCTGTATTAACCCTACCAGGACACGACCCAACGCATACAGTACAACCAAAAGCAACAGTGGAGCTTAGCAGCAACATCAGTGTTAAACGTGTTGAGTGGCCCCGTCTAAGACGTGACTCCCCCTGTTTATTTTTAGAACAGCTTTAAGGCACAGATGCTCCCCAGCCAAGTGGACCGAGCTTAAGCAAATCTAGAGAAAAAGAAAGTCCCAAAATTCATATGTGCCAAACTAACACTGATGTGTTCATGAAGACTTAGACGACTCAACACTGGCAGACGTTGTTCCACAATGTAACGGAGTGACTAAATGAAGTTTAAATGAGACATTTCTGTCTCTATGGGACACCTCGTTGTATTTTCTCAGTAGCTGACAGAGCTGCATGCCAATCCAAGAGCTAAAAACTGCCCAAATAAAACAGTGGAGAGAGTGTGTGATCGGATGATGAGACATTCATTACAAATTGTCGTATCTGTGGTTTGAACAGGTGAAGCAACCAAGTAAAAGTAAATTAACATTGTTTTTACTGCCCAGAGCGCCATCGAAGCCTGATCGTTGTGTTTGTGTGTCTGTGCTCCACAAACATAGGAGGTTGTTGTTGATCGTAGTGAGGCTTCTTCTTCTTGGCTGCTGGGGCCAGAGCACATCAACACGTGTACAATGTTGATCAAAATGTGTAGTTCACCAAATACACCGAATGCATCTGTCAACTTTCAGACGCATGGAAGCTGTAATTTTCTTTATATTTCATACACCGTTCTGTTTGCACACAAACGCACGATAACTTTGCACCGAAGTTAAATCTACGGACAGACTCTTTAAAGTTAGCGTCTTGTTATACAAATTACAATTATGTAGCAGAGACAGCGACGCAGAGCAGCAGCTGACACCAAGCAATGTTTTGGAGCAAAATGATTGCTCGGGTAAATTCAGTAGTCGCTGGGTATTGCTAGAGACATGTCCCTTCCAAATTCTACACCCTTGCATTAACGTGGAAGCGATTCAAAGTGTATTAACTTCACAGGCAAAAGAAAGAGATTGGGTTTCCATGTGAGCGTTACCTAACAAAGACGGAGCCTCAGCCCCCCATTAGCTAATGTCTAATTTATTACCCTTTCCACTGTTGAATATGATGTCATTACAGCCTTCACATAAATCAAGAAACAAGCTGCGTACACGACTGACACTTTTACCCGTAACCCCCCACCCTACATTATCGTAAAAAAAACACTTCCTGGTCACCTTGGGAGGCCGTCATGTGACCGTAGATATTATCTCCAAGGCAACAGCGACAGACAATAATTACTGTGAGCTTTGTCTATCTTGAAATAAGAAGGACTAAATCTCAGAAAAACACATTAGAATAAGGAATAATTAAGATGTGACACATGAGCGGCAGGGAAAGAGAGAGTGGTAAAGGGCATTTGCCTTTTGTCTTATCAAACTTAGTTTTGGTCCAAGTGCTTATTATGGCTATAATTAACACACACCAAGCATGTGTGTGTGTGTCGGGGAGACACATGATAAAAGGCATGATACATGTGACACAAAAGACGTATTGGGACGGTTAACGGATGGGTAAGTGAATTCTGATAAAGGAGTTTGGTATGTTGCCGTGTTTGTGTGTCGCTGAACTGTGTGTGTGTGTGTGTGTGTGTGTGTGTGTGTGTTTTTAAATATTCTTACTTCACTAACTTGCATTAAAACATCCTCCAATATCTGACCCCTGAGGCCTCCTAAGTGGAACATTATCATGTTCATCAACAGAAAACTCATCGTGTGATGTACTAATGTACATCACACGATCCATGTTGTTTCTTCCTGCTGCTGGCTATTCAGAACTGGACAATGAGTTTATCTTTAGATGCCAAACATAACATATTCTCTTCTCTCATTTTGTATCTCACAATGTTATTGCCAGATGTAAGTAGAACTTTTACTGAGTAAATCGTGAACACATGTTAAACACAGAAATTACAAAGTACAGGCGTTAAAATTAGATTCATCCCTGCGAGGGAATGGAGATACAAGTAAAACAACAGCTCCCTCTTCAGGGGTTCTTATGAGATTAATGGGAGATATGTCTGTTTGCCAACCTGCCAAAAAGCTGTGTGTGTGTGTGTGTGTGTGTGTGTGTGTGTGTGTGTGTGTGTGTGTGTGTGTGTGTGTGTGTGTGTGTGTATGTGTATGTGTGTGTGCGTGCGTGTGCGAGGCAAAGTCTCCACCATTGTGGGGCACAGGCAGTGTCCAGTTTCAAATTAAACACAGGACAGGGAGTGAGACAATAACAAGGGTTTGGGTTACTGTGGCCATGTTAGTTTGACAGGTACATGTGATCCAATGAGACGTGGGTCTGTTTTGTATCACATTTTTAAATTCAGTTTGATGTTCAGGACGGACAATGTGCAAGAGGGTGCAATTATTTTGTGAGGTAAAGATGTAAACCTTTCTTTTCAGAATGACAGTGAATAATTTAATGAATTGCTGTTTTACCCGGATAGTAAAGGCATACATAACTTCTGTCTCTTGTGACACATTGTAAGGCTCAGCACCAGACTGCTAAACACAACACTCAGACCTGTAAACAACCCAGTACACAACAACCAGAGCAGCCTGTGGACTGGTCTAGTCACCAACAGTGGTGAAGATATGCGAGGGGGCATTTCATAACCTTAACATACTCAGAAATGCAACACTGTAGTTCCCATGTTCACTTCTTAAAACCTAAATGCTTCAAAACTATATGTAAAGATTCCTTTGACCACAGCCACGGTCACCTCTAAATGAAACCACGGTACAAATCTTGCATTTGAAGCTTGTTATGCTCACCACTTGTCCTGGAACAGCATTTGGCTGCAGACACACAACTGAACATCCCTAATGAGGGAGAACCTCTACCCAGTCAACAAAATAATCACAGGTCACATTCTTGACAAGTTCAGATACAATACAGTTGATGTTTCACAAGTAGCACCACTGCAATACACCATTTAAAATGTGCAATCTTTTTGACCAAACTCCTACTCCAAACTATAATTCAGACTAAATGTGCCACGGCCAATCTTTATGCACACGCACGAACATGCACAAATCCCTTGTATCTTTAGTTTCTATGTCACCCAACAACGATCAGTCAGCTATAATGAAGGCAGCTGAAAAGTGGGGTGGGTTACAGGAATTCCCCTGAAACAGAGGCCATGTGGCGCTGCCTAGCACACCCCTCCCTCCTACACTGTCTGTACTGCATCCTCCTGCTCCTTTACCTCCCTTCACCCCTGCAGGACTTGAAACCCTTTCTGCCTCTCGCACCAACACCCGCTTTCACTCCCACACTTCGAGCATCTTTGACTTTTGTCTATGTGTGTGTGTGTGTGGGTTGGCATGTCTCTTTGATGGTGAGCAGTGCCGGGAGGTCTACTCATTTATTACAGCCACTGGACTATGACGCCTATTTCCTCCTCAATAAGCTCCTATAAATCAGAAAGCGTCTCCTATACCGTGTGCTTATCTGATCTCTTCCTCTCACTCCCTCACAAAACCACAAAAGGAATCTGCATATTACACTGGGGTAACAAGCATGAAGGGCAAAGCTTTTGATTGGCATATGTGTATGAAGGAACACACAGGAATTTTCTTTGACATGATTGTGTGCATCATTCAGGCTCTATAGATGTTACAGATAACAGTCCTTGGTTGGAAAACACACTTTCTGCGTTTCTATAAAACCTGAGAAATAAACAAGACGGCATATTACAGCATTGTGTTGTCAGTGAGGTGAGTTGTGAGTAGGGCTGCAACTAACGATTATTTTAATAATCGATTAATCTGTCGATTATTTGTTCGATTAATCGATGAATCAGATAAAAAAACAAAAAAGCATTCATTTCCAACCCTTTATTCAACAGAACTGTGCCAAAAAATGCACAGGTAACAGACACCGTAAATTCAGGACTATAGGCCGCACCTGCTAATTTTTAAAAGAAAAAAGAAATTGTACATAAATAAGACGCACTTGTCTATAAACCGCAGGAAAAGGGGGCGTGGCTTGTCTCGGTAAAAACAGTTATTTCCGCCGTATCCACGGAATAAATAACCAGTAGTTCTGCTTTATACTTGTTGTGTGGACATCCCATAAACGTCGGAACATCCAACACACCCTGGTGTTTGGGTTCATAACATCACCCGTAGGCTCACACAGCTCGGGGAATTTCACCGACTCCGTCTCGATAACTTCCGCTTCCAGCGCTGCCGGAGCAGCAGCAGCATGCAGGCGGGCAGGAAGGGGCGTGGCTTGTCTAGGCCTTCACCTATGACACACATGAGGGTGTATGTGAGGCCTTATTGTAAAGCCGAGAACATGGGTCAGCATCCATTTCTATAGATGCAATTATATATATATATATATATATATATATATATATATATATATATATATATATATATATATATGTGTGCACAACGGATGATAAAACTCACGGTTTGGATCGTATCATGGATTTGAGTCACAGATTATCCTTTTACTTTGTTAGAGTCATCTATAGTGGTGTTTGCACACATCTCAACTGATTAAGAAAGATTGTATTTTTAAATCTTGTCATTTTAATGATGTAAAACTGCTTATTCAGACGTTAAACAGGTCACAATTACCTTTCTAATATCTATGTTATATTGCTGTGAAAACATCTCCTTCAAACAACGGGATTTATTCAAGTTTCTCACCAAAAACTATTTTACCAGATAACATTTAAACACATTAATCTACCTTCGCCCAATGTGAACCGGGAGGGGGATCCGTACGGATCAAATAGCCAATTCCTAATTTCTATACTGAGAATAAAAAAGGCACAAACTGGATGTTGTTGCTCTTTATGCTTTTATCTTTAATATATGGTGAACATACCCTGCTGACAAATATGATGCCCTCATCGGATGTGCAATTTTTCAAAACGTTAACAGTCCCATGGCTTTAGAGATGCATTGTTAGTCCACCGCATTGTTCCAGACTTACAAACAATCAATATATCTCGACAACTCTTGGATGTATTGCTATAAATTGCCATACAGACATCCATGTGATGAAGAGGATGAAGCCTCATGACTTTGGGATCCTCTGATTTTTACTCAAGCGCCACCTTGGATGTGTGACAGATAAATTGCCATGAAATGTTCCATCTACCACAGGATGAACTAAGTAATTGAAATAACTTTGGTTTATGAACAAATAATCAGTCTTAGTTGTCCTTCATGTTTAGTGATAATCAGCCAATGATAGCATGCTAACATGCCAGATGGATAGCATCAACCTTGCTAAATCCTAGCAGCTAACATTTAGCTTGAAGCCCCACTGTTCAGCATCATTAAAAGGTGCTGGCATGGCAGTTTCTGAACTGAACATCTGCTCTGGAAGCCACACACATATATGTAGACATATAATCAAAAGGACCAAGTCCTCTTCCTAGCCATAACAACATATGCACTGCACTGGCAGCCTGCTCCTTGAAATAGGAGTCACGGGCATCTTTCCCTTCATACAGATTCTGCTTCAGCTCTTAAGAGTCAAAGGGCCAAACCTCCATCTGATTTACTGCAACTCGAGCTTTACAGCTTAAAAACATCAAGATACCCTCATTCAAAGAGATGGTTTGGAATTACAACATGTAATCGAACCAGAAACCAAAGTTATCGCCTGCTTGGAAAACGGCAAATGTTCTGGCAATAATGTAATAACTTTATTGTTTCTAGATTTGGAGAAAATAAAAAGCCTGGTCTGAGTTGTCAGATGTAACCTGGAGCAAGATATGTTCTTTAGGATGAAATCTCCCTTTAATCTCATAATAAAGACAACATACTGACTGGGAATTTAAGTCCTGACAGCAACGCTGCACTAAAACTGATATTTGATTCATTGAAAAAATACCATGACTTGAATTTAGTGTTACTTTTTCTTTGTTGACACGATGAAGCAGTTGATTGATAAAAAACAGTAAGATATTCACATGAAGCGACAGCAGAGTTTTAAATAGTTTTTTCTTGATTTGTATTGAAGATTCCCCCCCCCCCCCAATGTTGGCAAATACACAGGTCTAACATTGTATCACTTATAAGTTATCAATATGTCACACATTATGAACTACACAAACTAGATGGTTCTTCTTGGTGTCTACAAAACCAGGATTCACTCTCTTTTGTGAAGTGGGTGAAACGAAGACATCCTTATGAGTGGTTGCTGACTTTCAAAGCTTTTAAGATCAAAAGGTGGAAACAGGATCTTTGTGTGATCAATCAAACCCAAAGAACACACTCTGTGAACACATCAAGTGAAACAAAGCATTGGAAGATCTTCCTTAAAGAACTATCAGGAGGCAAAGTAAAGTGTTTTGTTTTCCTTGAAGGAAAATGAAATATGTAAAAGGTTCAGGGTCTTATCCCATCTTGTTATTGCTCTTCCAAAGTTTAAATTGTCATTTTTGTCTGTGATCAATATGTTTTCTGAACAACCCACCTGTGCAACCCACACCACCACCCTTTTAAAAACCAAGACAATCCTGTGCACCATCTACTCAAATGACCTGTACCGAGAATGGCTTATTGAATGTAGATAGTAGGCAGATGATAAAGTCATTAAGACTAAACTACATTATTAGTGCTGAGAGACACACTGTGTCTAATCATCAGCATTTGCTAGGAGCTAATTAGCTGAGTACGCATTAGCAAAGTGTTTGCCTCTCTCTCTCTCTGCTATATACAGAAACATTTTTACACATGAGTAAGCGACAGTATGTGCAGATGGAAACAGACAGTGTCCGCTAGTTCTCTTTTTTTTAAATACTCAATTCTGAGTGAACGCCCTCTAGTGAGAGCAAAACAAAAACAGGGCGTGGCATACACTAGCCTGGGCATGGAGCCAAAGACCCTGTGTGTGTCGAATGTGTGTTTCTTCTTCATGTGTCTGCAGACAGATAGCAACAGTAGATACCCAGAAATAGTCTCAGGTCAACAGAGCAGGATTTTATCTGCACGTCTCTCTCTGTTTAGCTTAGCCTTCTTCCTTTTATGCCTCTCATACATTGAGTAAATGGATAAAAGAGTCAATGGTGACTTGCTGACTTACTCTCTCGTGCACACAATTTTCTCAAATGTACAATTCACAACAGGTATATAATGAGTGTTTTTCAGACTCTCTTCCTCTCTCTAGTAAAGACCTCCAGTGTCAGCCTCCCTCCTCTGTGTTGCTCTTTAGCCTAGTTTCCACTACACACCACGCCGCTGGGAGACTGGGAGCACAGACACATGATTACACGCATATGCAAGGGAAACACTGCACACAGACACACACACAATCTGAAATCAGACCATACATTGTAAATAGAGATGCATGGAGAGGGGAGAAACAAATAATGTTACTTAGATTGAACAATTAGCTACACAGGGCTCATTTTTGACAGCTTCAAATGTTATGTTATTATCGTCATCTGGGCCATAAAGCTGCACTGAAACACTCAGTCACTTGTCACCAAGTCATTAGGGCTAAAGTACCACGCTGCCACGGGGAGAACGTGCAAACTCCACACAGCAGGTGTGCCCAGACCGGGAGCCGAAGCCGGGCCCCTCTTGCTGTGAGGTGAGGCTACTACACCACCGTGCAGCACAGCATCTTCTCTAGCACTTTATTTATTTTTCCTTGGAATATCTTGAGGTAGTGTATGTATACAGGAGAGGAGGAGCGGGGCAGAGAAGCAGGTCTTGTTCAGAGAGTGAATGTGGACGTGTCAAGTTGATGTATACGAGTCCTCATTTCTTCTAATTTACCACCCATAAAGACAGTTAACCCCGTGAGCGACAGCAGGAAATATGATCGCCCGCTCTCTCCACTGTACTTTACCTTTTAATTTGTCTTATCTTTGATTGACACACGTGCGACGCTTCAGTGGCGTGCCCTAGATTTTCACTATAGGTTAGGGTTACTCCATACACTCTACCCTTTGGGCTTGGGGGTGAACACGCACACACACTGGTGATTATGCCCTATATTGATGCTATAGGTTGGAGGACCCACTTATGCACCAGCCTCTGGGCCACACACACACACACACACACACACACACACACACACACACACACACACGTTTCGTATGTAAACACATCACTAACAGGGTTCCCCTTCATCCAATATTAGTGGCAGGTGAGGTGAGTGAACAAATTCAATTACACATACATTCACTTCAGTCTCAAACTGTCAAATGTATTTTGGGGGGCAATTTCTCCCAATACTGAGTCCAGTGTCTCCACAAACCTGCACCCTATGTATGTAATACTGATTGTGTGTGACTGCTGCACTATATTTTAACACCGCCTGTATTTTCAGTTAAGATACATGCCTTGCTGTTTTTGCATTGTTATGTTTTGATTTATTTTTCTGTATTTACCTCTTGTGTCTAGATGTATTGAAGTAATCCCCTGTGACTATGCTATTGTTGCATCTCAGCGTGCTTTCCTCAGAGATGAATCTGCCCTAACATAAAATAAGCACTTTGACAAATAAGTTTAAAGATGCTGAGAAACCTGAACAACCAATGTGGTCTCCTCTTTTAGGGCTAAGGTGCACCACACCACATCAGCAGCTTTAAAAAGCAGTGATTTGGATCTGTTACTTGAATTTGTGGTCTCTGCCCCTGTGAAGCACAATAAAGAAGCAACTCCAAACCAATCATATAAGGTGCCTTGATAGTAGGGGTTAAGATGCTGCTGTTCATTTTTTGTCCGTCTTTCTGTCTTGTGAATCCTATAAAAAAGTCCACCAAAATGAAAAACATGCACATAAGAACATCAAAAACAGCACAAACTTGGATGTCAACAATGTCACAAAAAAATGAAATGATATAGCAAAAACCCAGAGGCACTGCTCCAAGAATAGATGCTCTCATATCTATAAAGATTTGATAACAATGGGAGTAATAGGTGTAATGATGGAAACACATTTAAAATGCAAAGCGTGATAATGAAGGAGATGGAAGGAAGAGGGGTAGGTGGGAGCAAAGCCACACACACACACACACACACACACACAGACACACACACAGTGATGGGTTTCCCTGAATTGATGTTGCTGTATGCCCTAATGAGCAGAGGGAATACACGGAATCTCACTGCTCCGAGCTACACATTTGGCCTTGTGTGTGTGTGTCCCTTTTTCTGTTTGCGAGTACCTGCATGCATTATTGCCTGAAAGCATGCAGGCAAACCTACATGGATGTATATGAATGTGTGAGTGTCAGAGAGCGAGTCAGTGTGAGCAGTGAGGGGGTCGCCCACTGATGCGAACAAAGGCAGCAGCTATGAGAGTCATGACGACCTTTAGAGTGGCTGGCTGGTAAATACCCCCGCCTTCATCCCCGTCTCCTCCTTTACTTTTGTCCCATCTCTGTTGCTATAACCCTCCATTCTTTCACATCAGAGCAACACTGCCCGTCCATATGATGCAGCGCTGGAGTAAACAAAAGGAAGTGGCTGGAGGAATGGAGTATCTGAGCCTTGTCAGAAATGTAGTAAATGAAGAACTTGGGAGAACCAACATCAGAGGATGCCTTTCTCTCTGCCTCCGTTATGCTGTTAAACCACCACTAAGAACACCTCCCGCGCAGATAAGCCTTAATAGGGTATAATCACAATATTATTACCACATTAACTTGTAGGAATAAAACACCTTTTGCAGGAGAATTTTAGGATTTTTTTTTAGGCAATAGAGGACAATGATCTTCTAACTAAATGCAGGTTGATGAAATGCCACCTGAGTTGGTGCGACCATCTCCAATCAAAGGGCTCCTCCGTCCATCTCCACTTTTTCCTCTTATTCCCCATCTTCCTTCAAGGATTGGAGGAAGCTGCTCCTCCAACTACCTTACACCTCATCAGAGCGCATGTTTGTGTGTATGTGTTTGTTTGTGTGTTCATTAGTGCTTAGTGGCAAGTGCAGTCTTGATAATGGGGGTCGGAAGAGCAGCACGAGTTAGCCCTGAGTGGTCTTTTCTCTCCAGCTGCCCCGTGGACACACACAACCTGCCAATAAGTGCCATAAACCACACAGACATAAACAGGCACAAGCACCCTTTTATCACCGCTGATCTTGATTATAAACACCGTGGCTCTAAGCACAGTGGACGCAGACAGACACACACTGACCCACACTTCTACGCACACCTCCAGCCCCTCAGCTCCCAGAGAGTGATATACACACACTGGAGGAAGGGGCCTCTTTCCCAATTACACCTCAAAAGAGGGTGGGGGGCCGGGGAAGCTGTGTGTGTCAGCGTGCTTGTGAGTGTATGTGTGTGTATGTGTGCGTGTGCGTTTGCTGAAGGTGCTCATAAAAGCCCCGCAGTTTGAGCTGATGGAAGGCATTATAAAAGGCCTATCAGCTGGTCCAATCGCCTCACATCGCCTTAAGGCAGGACAAAGGATATGCCCACCACTCCAACATTTACCTAGAGGCCTTTTACTCACACCCCTCCCCCTTTACTCTCACCCCCTCTGCCCCCTTCCTCCCCATTTGATCCACTATTTGTGCGATTGTTGACCTTGACTCCAGAAAAGTCAACCAATATGTGGTTTTACAGCAAAGCCCTCCTTCACACTCAAGAGCTAGACATATTCACACCTACAGTACATCTAGAGTTGTTGACGGTTGTAGCCATACTGGAGAAGCAGCCAGTACTGTAACTGCCTTTGTCCATTGGGACCATAATAGTTGTTGGTAAAGGACAGAGAATCCCTCATTAGTAGTCAGGTAATCAATACAAGTCACAACTCTGTTTGAATGACCTTTATGTTGAGTCTTTCTTTGATGATGGACATTGTTTTGGAGAGAAAAAACAGAAGAGGGAGTGACAGGGGGAGAGAGAGGAAGGATGTGTTTTGGGGGAAGGTCTCCATCAGGCGAGTATAATCTGTGATTAATTTACTGCTATGTGGTATGAGGATGAAACACCATGAGAGGGTGGAGAGACGGCAAGTCTACTAGGGTTGCACGGTGTACCGATACTAAAAAAGTACCGCGGTACCGGTACGTTCAAAACGATACAGTTTAGCATATTTTTAGTATCGATACTTTATTAAAATAGCGCGCGATCAGAGCGCACTCACTGTATCGTATCGTATTGGTGGTATTGTATCGTAAGTATCGGGTATCGTGATATTTATGGCAGGTATCGTATTGAAGTTATAATTGTGGTATCGTGACAACCCTAAAGTCCACACAAAGACTCCTCCGCTCCATTATCCAACACAAAGCCACACTGATACATCAAGACAAATACTCAAGGGTTTCCTGAAGGCAACTATGTAAAAGCAATAAGTTATGGAGTCACTTTAATTCTCGTATAAAGAGTACTGTGGTCAACTGCTTTTGTTTATGTACATTCTGGCATTGTTTTTTTAAGGACTCTGACAAGATATTGCATCCTGTGAGACGCTCCCGACCAACCTGATAGTGAAGGCTGTCTGTATGCAACCTGACAAGAGGTACTCCGTATAATGTGACACTTGCAGACAAAGAGGCCCAAGGCGCTCACTGCTGTTCACAGGGTTCGTTGCTGAGAGTCAGTCAAACAGTCAAAAGCAACTGAAGCCGCTTTCACACCCCGAAATGATAGACATTACACGGAGGAGCTGAATGTGAGAATGCAAATGTTTAAATCTGTTGGACCGGACATTAAACAGACTTTACCCGGCCAGCTCAGTCCGTGTAATGTCCGATTGAGCTTGTGTGTGAATAGGGCCGGTCGTTGTCCGGGTGACAATGATGACATTTCTATCATCCGGCTGCTGTATGAAAATGGAGAGATTTGACTAGACAAGATTTGGAACTTATGTTGGGAAGAGCCAACGCTGGAATCGTAATAGAGTTTGTTGTTAATGACCAAATTAACCAACCAAATTAATTAATCTCTGTAATGTTCTGGTGAACAAGGACTTAGTTAAACATAGAGCAGGGGTCACTAATCGGCAGGCCGCGGACCCAGAAGCAATAACCGATAGATAATTGATTATTATTCAATTGTGAGATAAGCATCGCGGTTTGATCATCATAGACACACGGGAGAGACGGGCCAAGAGACCGAATAGTCAGAGAACTTATTTCAAATGCCGTTCTCCAAAAAGAGAAATGTGGACAGCGAGACAAGAGCCTTAAACCAAGAATGGAAAGACTCTTCTATGTATGTATTTATTTGTCGATCGTACTGCATTTGTTTGTGGATTGCTCCACGTGTGTGTGTGGGATTTATAAGACTCCCCTGCCGTGGCTGGATTCACAAATGCGTTTTTTTCAACATAGACCTATCTGTAGCCAATCAGATGTCAAATAAATACATACAAATCCACAAACAAATAGAAGAATCGACATAAATAGTAATTTATTCATGAGTGCATTGTAAGGTATTTGTGAATCGTTCTGGGTGCATTTGTGAGTCTCTCTGTGTGCATTTGCAATTATTGAGACTGATCTAACCCCATACAAAACCAGTATGTCACATATGTTCAGAGACCGTGACGGCAATGTGAGGCGCCACTAAGAGACAAAGAAATATTTTGACCAAACGTACCAACTCACCTCCAAAAGGAAGGAACAAAAAATAAAAGCTAAGAGCCCAATATGATCAGAATCCAAACATTAATTCACTGCCCAACAATGATGTAAACAGAGAGGAATGGAGCTGAACAAGTGGTTTCCATAACCAAAGACAGAGTCCCTGCACACAAATGTGTCTTTTTAGAAGAACAGAAGAATGTACAATCAATTCACACCTGAATTAATTTAATTTAAACATGCAGAGCAAGGACAATATATCTTTCTAAACTTCACTACTTTATTTTAAGATGCATATTTTTCAAACGCTTTCTGTTTTGCAATTTACTAAATGCAGCCCTTATAGCCCTTGACATAAGAGAAAAAAAGTATTGATTATTAGAGTATCTATTATGTAGAATTCACCCAGTTCAATTTGAATTGAATACCCCTGATCTAGAGGGAACTCTGTGTTAGTTTCCATTGGACTTTCGACAGAATCATTTGAAATACAAGAACCCATCACTCTGTTTAACAACCTCTCCTTTCACCGACCCAGTGAGCTCCCAATTACAAACGTTCACATAAATAACAACACAACAGATTCAACGACTCAAAGTAAATACCTTGATCAACATAAATGCCAGTGCACTCCTATCACCTGTGTATGTCTCAGTTGAGTTGAGAGTGATTTGATATCAAATCAGTGTGTGATATCATAATCATTTGTAAATGTGTGATTGCCCACCCAACATTGATCATTAACCTTTCCTGTGGGGGTTAACTGCAAATGATTGGCATATTTGCATACATAATTGGAAATGTGCATGTGTGGGCATCTAGTGTGGGTATAGAATATGTATGTGTGTTCAGTAAACTGTTCATTTCAGTGTATATTATAAATTACAGCCGTTTTCTGCACACCTAAATTTCCCTTGTGAAAGCAGCCAACTGAAAGCAATTCGACAGTAGTGACATCTGTGATGTGTGCAGGCAGATTTAAAATGTATTGTTGAGAATACTTTAGTGGCAACATTTCACCCAGTTGTTTGCCAGAGAAAGCTCAGATAAACAACTTGAACTCAGCTCACTGTATGCTAGTGTAAGTTAGCCACTCTGGAGATACACACACACACACGCACACACACACACACACACACGCACACAAACTAGGCAGCTGAGAGAGGAGACAAAGGAAGAGAGGGAGGGCTAGAGTGTGGGAGAGACACAGATCATGGGGGAATCGAAGGGGGAAATGAGCAGGTAAGCAGAGATGGAGAAACAGTGAGTCAGGTGAGCCAAAGCAAGAGGGAGCGAGAGAAAGAGAGACAAAGGACAGAAAGGGAGGACAAAAGTGGAAAGCAACATTAGAATGCTCAATCCGACATCTGGGCAAAGGGACCGATGAGAGGGAGATGGGAAGAAAGAAAGAGAAAGGAAGTGGACACTGTAAGTGGCATAAACAGAGACTAAAGGCAGAGGAAAGAAAGGGAGAGAGAGAGAGGAAGAGTAGAAGGTTTTCAGTTTATTCTTTGATATAGTGAAACTCAGAAAGACCTGATCTGTTATTACAGAATACATAATTTGATATAATACATAACATTGGCCTTCAAATCTGACTTTTCCCAGTACTGGAGCAACAGCTTTCCAAATGAAATGTTAAAATCATTTTGACATGTGCTGTACTGTACTGTTTCCAGACTGAAAATGGTGGCTTCAACTGACATGGCACCAGTCAGCACAGGATATAGAAACAATGAGATAAGTAATTGCCTGATAGAAGTGTTTGTGTCAATGGGAGTTGCATAAAAGGAGTATTTTGTATTTTACTCAACTGAACCAACCCTTTCGACAAAGACCCACGACAAGGTTGCCGAGAGAAGCACCCATGTTTACATACATGTCAATGGGAGGTCATGAATTATGCATGCTATGGAGGGCTATGGCTGTGTAACATGGTGTGTACGTGTGTATGCATGTGTGTCTGTGCAATTAATGTTTGCAGTCTTAAACTCCAGAAAATGCTTTCATGTGTGTGTGTGTAATGGGGGTGAGGGGGAGAGAGAGAGGGAGAGAGAGGGAGGCCCCTGGTAAACACACCCATTTCCAGCTCATAGTGAGGTAATGCTGCCAACACTACCACAGTACACACACAGTTCTGCAGGCAGACCTCCAGCTTGGCAGAACAACCGAGTCCCACCGACCCAAGCCCCTAAAATAAATGTGTACGCGCACAAACACACACACACACACACACACACACACACACAACCCATAATCAAAACAATAACAACCTTGTCTGCAGATGCTGGAGGCTCACATGACCGAAGCTACTGGCTCCCATTGTTTACAGGGAGGGACGGGAGAGAGGGGGGGGAGGGGAGGAGGAAGGGGTTGACAAATGTGTACCGGTAGTTCGGGGAAAGTGATGCCTTGTTGATATTAAGAGCTCCGTTATGGTGGGTGGGGGTGGTCTGCTGAGGAAAACAGGAGATGGTCTGAACGACTTCTCCAAATGGGGGTTGTAGGGGCAACTGTACCAGCTGTCTTTTGAATTCCTGTCTACACACACACACACACGCACTATATAAAACCGCGAAGCCCAAAGGGCCCCGGCTGACTGTTTAACCCCCTTACAAGCTGTTCTGTACAGCGACATGGGACAACCTGAAGATGAGCAGAACAGTGAAAAACTAACCTTGTCCATCAGAAGGTTGTGTGTGTTTCTGTGTGTATGTGTGTGTGTCGTAACCATGCCACTGCTGGCCAGCTTGCAAGTGAAGCTAGTGAAGCTCATGACAAATATTTTGAAGAACAAAGGACGGCAGAGAAAGAAGGAGAAAGAGACAAAGAAAAAGTGAGTGTGTGTGAAAGAGAGAGAACATAGCACAGAACCCCCGACAGATCTGGGGAAGTCACAGAAGCCAAAGCAATATATTGTGGAACAGAAATGCAAAGTTGAGAATAGCCAACAGGCAACTGGACAAACACACCAGGGATCACAAGACTGTCTACGGACAAGAGGAGCGTGTAGTTCAACTATTAAGCCACGTGCTTTATTCCAAGTTAAGTCAAATCATTCAGCACACATTTTCAGGGAAAATAAGATGGGAAATAGCTACCATCTCTGTTTATTTTTACTGTACGTGGCCAAGTGCAAGTGCTGGAAACCCAACTGATGATGGATTACCTTTTAAATGTCCTTTTGGAAAGTGCCTGGTTTCTTATTTATCGTTCTGGTCACTTGCCTACTCGCAGCTTTAGATCTTACTGGAGACACCAAAGACCACAGAGCCCCCTTATTGTATTATGAAGTAAAAGGATATTCTACTGTTGTCCTGTTCGGGTCCAATGTATGTAGATTGGCCCCAGCAGATGGCTGTAAGATGTCAGACTAACAAATGACTAACTTTCAATTAACTGTATTGCTCCCCCTCACAACATAAGGCCTTTTTTGTTGAGGAAGACATCTGTTGAATAGTTTTCACTAAATGTCTGGCTTTTATTAACAGTGTGGAGCAGAATTCAGAGGATGCCGACTGTTGGGATGCTGCATGTTAAATAGCTTTCTTGTGGGCTAGACGTCAAACAAATAAAACAAAATCGTGTGTGGCACCATCATGACTTTAAATTTGTATGATTACTGAAAGATGATCCTCTTTCTTGGAGGGGACATTACATGCCAACACATTATAGCCTCTCCCTCCGTGTAAATATCTTGTATACATCTGGTAGTCCAGAAGGTGGATTCATACCACTGGGAATTAGCGCAGCCATCATGACTTTGATTCATTACTCGAGTTAAACGATCATATGAAGACAAAGTTTTAGTTGACAAATAAGTGACATCACTTGGTGTAAAATGTACAGGAATATGCTTTAATAGACTACCTGTAAACCTTTCACAGCATCACTCGGACCCTGACAACAATTAACTCTTTCAAAGTGGGTTCTTTATAACCTTTAAAGGGCGGTTTGAGGATTCACGGTCAATTCTCCAGAAGGATGCCATTATATACTGGATTTACAAGTCCTTTCATTATCAATTACTCAACTGTCATTACACTTGTGGAGACATATTGACTGGATCGGAGGTTGTCAAAGCATTGCTTGAGGGGAAGACTTTCTGAGTGGCTGCAAAACATTTGTTGAGAAAGCAAAGACACCTGTGTATATGTGTGATATGACTCATGCAGGCAGCAAGGTGAGTAACATGGCAGAGCTGATATATAACGTGTGTGAACTCACTACATCCATAACACACACGTGTTAATACATTAAATAAACATGCACACAAGTACTCTGATAAACATTACATTACATTTCATTTAGCTGACACGTTTATCCAAAGCGACTTACAATCATACACCGTAGACACAGATACGGTGAGCAATTCAGGGTTAAGAGTCTTGCTCAAGGACACATCGACTGGGGACTTGACGGGATTGAACCTCCGATCCTCCGATTGAAAGACGGACCAGCTAACCACTGACTCACAGTTTACCCTGTAAACAGAAGAACTGAAGCAAACTGAACTGTTGTTCCAAGTCTTTTAGACATGTGGGACCCTTTGGGAGGAATCACATTGTTCCTTTTTAAAATGCGTGTCTGCATGAGACTAGCACACAATTCTTTAAAACATTTTTTTCCAGTGTTTATTGTTAATTGATTAAAAGTATATTTTGGTGGTCCCTCATTATAAATATATGGCGAGCAGCTCATGGGAGGAAGTAATATGTTCTGTTCCCCTTGGATCATGATAAAAAAATAATTCATGTTCTCATGCAAACTGTCATTGACAAAGAATGGAAGTCATTTAAAGCAGGCGCCGCTGCCAATCTGAAAAGTGGCAAATTGGAGTGGTATCTAATATACTGAAACGCACACATGTCACATGAGGGCACCTCCAGCGCACCTTCGCCCAACCGCTCGGCCACTCTGCGATAAAATTGATGAGCAACACTCAAATTAAAATGGGGCTAAAATTATGACACCCACATGCCGTGCACTTAATTAGTACATCTCCATTTTAATTAATAAAGCCTGTCAGCCTGACAGATATCAATAATTCAAAACAAATTCAATGGAGCTTCAAAATTGATGGCCATAATTAGAAATAATGTAGGGAGGAGGTACTCCTGTCAGGCTGGGTTTGTTTTTAATAGGTTATTATTAGACAAATAGCTAATTTCCCACTGCTTTATTGGAAAACAGGTTAATTGACTTCCATTTAAGAGGAAATAAAACATGAAACACAAGTGATCAATAAAGACAACTAGGTTCAAACAACAATTTACGTCGGCACATAAATAAAATGAATAAACAATACGGTTGTGTTCTAACAATCAGTTAGATTATGGTTATCTTGTCTATAATAAAAAAACGAATTACGATTATTTCAGTTATGCTCATCATTTCAGGAGGTGACTTGAACACAGTATCTACTAATTAAACTGCCCAGTGCAGGTGAAGTTCTCACTTCATACTTTAGAGAATGGAAGTTCAGTTCACTCATTGCACCTCTTAATTGGTGCTTCTGTTTGGACACAGAGTGTGACACTGTCGTCTATAGGTGTCATCTCCTACATACCCTAGATGACCGTAACGCACGCCAGTCGATAGAACCAATTAGAGCTTTTTTGTTTTCCTGTAGCTCTCTGTGCCATCAGTCCATTAAAGCCTGGGACTATGGATTAGTCTGAAGCAGCAGAGGGCCCACAGAGCCCAATGTCACATAAACATTGGCTTTGAGGCCTCGCACTATGCATTATAGAAAGCAGGCAGGGAATTAGTGAACACAAAACTACCATACAGACACAACAACATTGATGGAAGACTAATTAGCATACTAGTGACATTTTCTGTGAGGCTTTAGATTGATTCATTTGTTGATTCATGCCATTGCTGCTGTCAGGCCAACACATTTTGTCCAAATCCCATGACAACAATAAAGAACTATATTTATTTACAACATCAATAACTGCAAATAGTTATTTATGTGTAGATGGCTTTAAGATGACACATGAGTCAATTCTACTGCTGGCGTCACAGTGATCAGCATTACATTTCTTGGGTGCCAACTACTTTATTTAGATAAACTGTAGTGGATGTTGTGGATTTCATTTATACTGCACGCAGTAAACCTTTGATGTCAAAACTGGTACAATCTTTATTTTCTCAATAACTGATGTTGTAATTAGCACGCCAGATGTACAGCAATGAACAAAGTATCTCTGAAGTCTTTTGCTGTTAAAGTGAATGTAAATCCTGGATTGCGATCACAACAACACACACATTGTCTACACATGCAAACCTCGCTCCAGTGCTTTGGCAAATGTTTGCAGGGAATTTAGGTTGAACCGTCTGCTGGTCCGCGGTTAAGCATTCCCCCACCCAAACTCGCCGATATTCAGCACGCTTAATTAAATAGCACATTTGCATATAAATGTAAACTCACAATTCCACTCATGCGGCATCACAGGTGGTCGTTTTCTCAGGAGTTAGAACTTGTCCAACGAGCCATCTCGATGTGGCTCGCACGAGTTTGCCGTGGATATTGACAAAGAGAGAGGACTTTGTCTTTGATTGGTTCATGTGCAATAAATCTAAAGCTGCGTTAACAGTGCGGGGGGGTGGATCCATGAAGACTCGACAATTGTATCTGAGATTAGAGGTTCAGTGCAATCAACTGAGGAGGTTTTCAAGACTTGAACAAAGCAAACTCAAGTGAATCCTGTTACATAGAGCAATCCAGTTAGAGATAGAACATCCAATAAAAACTGATATCTAAATAATTCACTTAGACCACTATGTAATAAGCCTCAAGAAAATGTGTCACGTTAGAAAATCGCAATGACAATCTACAACACACAAGGTGCTTTTGTCTTATCTGGTTTCCTTCTGTGCATCTTTCATTGTGTCCCATTAAACTGAGTTATATTATACTGAAACACAAGATGGAAAGTGGGAGTTAAGCGAATGGCCCTGATATTACAACGGTGCACACAATGTGTAACCCTGACTAAAATGAGATCATGTCACTCTAATTCTAGTATGTTAGCACTGGTTACCTGACACGCCCAAAATTGATTTCAAGATTATACTGATCCCTTTTAAAACACAAATGCACCTGGTACCAAGATATGATAAGACATTTTAAGCTCATATGAGACTGGCTCAATACGCCTGGTCGGTCCCTACTGGCTTCTCTTGAGCCAGGATTAAACACAACATCAAGCTCTGTTTTGTGAGAACTATCTGATATTTGACCAACCACATGTGGTTTGGTCAAGTAAATTGTTGCAGGAAAAACTTCAATCAGATAATATAGTACATTGAGTCTGTGAGAGTGAGACAGTGAATGAGGGGGAGAAAAGAAGAGAGAAAGAGAGGTAGAGATCACGAGAGCTGTCTTTTCAGATGGTAATCGCATGGTTTCTGAACTCCACTGGCACCCAAACAAGGAAAACGGTTTTCTTTGGCTAACGCTGAGCATCTCTCTCACTCTTTCGCTCACTCTCTGGAGAACTCGGACTGTTCTCATGCACCCGCCCTGCCCTCCCCTCATTTCTCTCATTTTGAAACTCCCTCTTTTGCCACAAACACATTGTGCAAAAGAAGTAATAGCACTAAAAGTGCTCCGTAAAAAAGGTCAGAAATAACCACAAAGGCAAACAAAACAAAGAGTAAAGGAAAAACAAGAGGATTTTGAAACCTTGCCACTTTATTAAAAGACCAGAAATAATTTGAGAGTCCCTTTGGGCCTCTTTTGCTGAAGATGGGGAGTCTTTGGGCTCGTTCCATGTCTGAGTTGGCTGATGCACCAGGCTCCGAGTGAGGAACACATGGTTGGCTCAGCACAGCGAACTGGGTGATGTGCAAATACACTGATCAACAATAAAAATGTACAATAACAAACTGTTTTGGCATCAAATTGGGTTTGGAAGTCAGCCCCACCAGCTTTGGTTTACAGCTATGTGAAATGGTCATCCTTTACCATAAGTCAGATTAAATGTGGTCATTGTGTCGGACTTCCATTTTTTTTTTTTTAAAGGAAGAAATTACAACATCATAGAGGACCAGCAAGGGGTCCAGCTATTTTCACAAACGTGAGTAACCCTGCTTCATTCAAGGGATTGCTGACTGCTGGAGAAGATTTGAATCCTCAGATCTGTTGTTTTGGGGTTTTGCAATAATAAGCAGAGCACTCTCTTGATTTCCCCTTTAACTAAAGTTATAATCCACTTCCCCTGCTAGCAATTAGTCCCCAGAATGCTATTCGTCAAAAGCCAAGCCATTTGTTTCCACTGGTATGCCCCGCCAGCTCTTGTTACAATTGACTGTTTCCTGGATAGAGAAAACATAAGCTCTTTGAAGGAAAGAGAAGGCCCAGCAGCTGGCTAAAACCAGCAACTGTGACAATGAGTATGTCTGAAAAGCAAGACTCAGACAATAAATATGGTGTAAACAAATCAGAAATCTGCCACAGCAAGCAAATCCATGTCTCTTTATTTCAAGACATTGAAAAACATTTCATAAAGGAAGACATTTCTTCGGACATTTGGGAGTTGGGGCAAAGCAGAAAATAGGTAAATCATGGAATGACACCCATTGAGTTTTGGAGAAATATCCGACAAAATACGGGTGAAGTAAACAAAAACGACGAATGGGGTACTCGATAAAGTAATGAGAGCTGGACCAACTGAGAGAACCAGAAAATGTCGCAACACAAAACCCTCGAGGTCTAACGTCTCTTTGGTACATTGTAATTTTTCCCAATGATTGCAGACGAGGCATTGAGGTAGGAAACCTATTGTATCTGGGTTTCAAGGGACCTGGAGAGCCATCAAACAGCGAGACAGGGAACTTTTCAGAGTGCAATTAACAACCTCAAGGTCAGACTTCTCCGGAGAGTTAGCTCTGAAAAATCCTCAGGCATTCCGTCTCTCTCTTTTTCCTCTTTTGCTATTATCCTCACAGTTACACACACATAAATCAGAATCATGTCCATAAACATGCTCTCTCCATCTCCTTCACATTACCTTGTTACTCCCTCGTGCCCTTTCGCCCCCTCCAAGCCTCTTCCCTCCCCTTTTCTCCATTACGGATAATCGTTATTTTGTGGCGACACCCTTTCTTTCCCAGTGCCAGAGCAGCGCTGAAATTCGGTCGCAGGTGTGCAGATGATGAGAGCCATGTATCTTAATTTTAAGGCAATAAAGATGATGCTGTGTGTCGTTGAGGTTAGGGATATCTGAGAAAGGAACTTGGGGTCATAACTGCTCTCAAAATGTAGCAAGAATGAACTTACCATGTTCTTGATTGTGTGAGCACGCTTTACAAATTGGACTGAAATAGACTTTTTTCAAAGTCTCGTTTTGCAGTTGACAAGCACAATAGATCGCTGGATTTAGAGTACCAGGCTTTGAAGTGGTACACACAAAATAATTAGACGTCAAGTCCGGGCGGTTGGTTAGAAATCAGCGTTTTCATTAAGACATAAAAAAGCCTTTGACATTAAGGGATGAACAGCTGGACTTTTACTGTGAGGATATTACAAAGCCTGAAACATGAAATAGTCGCAGAACCTAGATTATGGGCCACACTTAGAAACCAAATGGGTGTTTTGCGAGTTCCAAGTGTCTCCTCTCCACACACAGCTTTACATACCTGCTTTTCTTCTTTCTTACCGGGCAGGAGATGACTACATTCTTCAGGTAGAGAAACATAAAGAGAAAGCTCAGCTTGTGTCTGCTGAGCACACTCTTGAAAAAATGAAACTCTAAATTCACCGACAGCTTCTCAGATGGTATTCCACAATGTCCAATGTTTCCAAAGGCGTTGCATATTATTTTTCATAATGCCGATGTTTTAATGTAGGGAGAAAATTGAACCCTTATCTAAGGTTATTTCTACTTATGTGGGGTGTTTGGCTGCCAATTATCATACTGATGATCACAGACAGGCAAAATAAAAACATTACATACTTTGGCACATTGCTGTTGGAATTTTGGTGAGAGAGATGACTTGGGTGCGATATTAAAGTGTGTGTGTGTGTGTGTGTGTGTGTGTGTGTGTGTGTGTGTGTTAAATAAACAGGAGTTTGGTTTATAAAGTTAGAATGAAACTTGTGCAAGGGCATAGAGATGATCAATAAGCCATTCCACAATAACCATATAAATATATACATATTATGGCAATCCCTATGCAATGAGCCAATTAGGATGGGACTGTTCTAATCCATGTGATAGATTCAGTTTTAAAGGAGATTCTTCCTCTTAATGGGCAAAGAGAACCAAATCAATGATTCAAAAGCAAATAACTATTAAATGTACAGCAGCGCTCAGGCTGCAGTGATAAAGCGGCTCAGACGGGCGACTTGAATTGTACTTTTTAGCAAGTTGCCATCGATTTGACTCCTCCAGCAGCACGAGGATAAGTAATGGGGAGTGATATTCGATAACAGCACGGTGCTTTACAAGGTATGAGTGTTTCACATTTAATAGTGAGTGTTGTTTCTTTATAAGATGCGTGCGCGTGCGCGTGCACGTGCGAGTGAGTGTGTGTGTGTGTACATGGTATAAAAAGCGTCACTGAATGTGTGAAAGAACAGCTCTAGCATCATAACATAACAACTGTTTGTATTGTGTAAATGTGTTCCATGAAAGCTTCTCCCACACAAATTGTAAGCGTATTTCTACTTATGTCTATTCTGGCTATAAAGTATGTAAATGTCTTTGCTACGAAGCCGGAAACAATGCAATGTTCTGTGTTAGTTGACTTTCATGGCCTTGATGTGTCAATTTTGATACAAGACTAAAAACACATTCATTCCAACATACAGACATCACTGAGGTGAAGTGCAACATGTATGGTGGCATATAATAAAATATATATGTAATGGAATAAAAGTGGACTGCATTCAGTGGTCTGCTAAAAATGGCCTTAAGGACCACATGAAAAAAACGGGATGTCAGCCCATATTAACCATGTCCTACTTATGAGATGACATCTATGTCATAAACCTTCAATGAACTTCTCTAAGACAGGAATCAGACTCTCCCTGTTAAAGAACTGACTTGATGACGCACACACGCTACCGAGCACACACACACACACACACACACACACCTACCTGGCATGAGGGACATCGATGCTGCAGGAGACCACCTTGCGTTTGTGCTCTAGCAGGGACACTGAACGGGTGTCGGGGTCCCGGCCGACACGCTTGCCCTCAGAAAACCGCTGCTCGTCCACTGCCTCTGGGCTGAGGGAGCCGCCTTCCACCTTATGGCTCTCTGGAGCTCCGTTACTGAAGCTATGCTGGAGATGGATGCAAAGAAGATTAAGTCAGCGCCTACGTGGAGAACCATGTTGGCAAGTTGGCAACAATGCTGATGAGGGAAAGCATCATGAGAATCGTTGATCTTTTTTAAATTTTACAGGATCAGAAACATTTTAAAACTTTGATGTTGACCTTATATCATTCAGAGCACGATGCTGATCGTGGTTTGCTGCGCAGTGTCGGTCGGCAAAACCACCCAACCTGTCTTGAAACATGGACGTTTAACATGCTTTATGTGTTTGACTTTTTGCTTATCATCTATATAATAATTTACAACCAATGTGATTATGACTGAATTGTTTACAAGATCATTTATTTGTCTATTTCATTCTTTTTAAATGGTCTTCATAAATCTAGCCTCAAAGTGCACCAGACCACATTTGTTTGTAGACTTTTTTTGTTGTAATGTTTGACACCTTAAATACTGATGAGCCAGAGATATAAAAGCTCTTATTTTGGTGATTTTAAATCTGCCAAATAACTCCATCGGCCATTGACTCACCCTACCATGGAGAGCGAACGTATGGATTGTTTGTGTTGCCTTGAAGTTACTTGAAGTGTAACATACAGGATTTAAACCAAACTGGTTTATAAGCTACAGATGGGTTGAATCTAGCAGAAATCAAATGTTTACATCGGAATGGAATAATGTTTAAGGCAAAGTTGTCAAAGTGGGCGAATCGGAATTTAATAACTTAATAATAAACATACTCAATACAGCAAAACTGCAATACACAAAATAACATCTCTGCGCCAAACACAGTTCCCAACATAAACTATTCAACTGACAAATAATCAAAAAATAAAAGCATTTCTGCCATCTGAAAACACCCACCTGTAGCGATGTAAAAGAAGCCCAACATAATGGCAGCAACAAATGGCATGCTTCAGTACATGAATACCTGCATGCACCTACACTCACACCAACACATACACATCTCTGTAGGTAACTAAAGCCATCAGGCTCTTAGAAACATACTGACAAAAAGGCCAAAACACAGCCAGTGACACATACGGCTGCCCATGCCAATGGAGCGTTAAGGAGTACAACATGCAGGCCAGTGTGTGTGTGTGTGTGTGTGTGTGTGAGTGTGTGTGAATGATCTAGAACCTTATCTGAAAGCACTGCAACACGATTAGGGCTGACTGTAGAAAAGGCAATGGCACCTAGTCAATCACACACACACACACACACACACACAGAGAACAATTTACTTTGATTGAGGTAAAAAAAACAGGAGAAATGAGTATTGACTATCGCTCATGATCGAGGATCGAGACTGGTCGCACAAACACTCAGTGGTGTGTAGAACACTCTGAGAAAACACAGACTTGAGTAAAACAACAAGATGGATTACACCGGCTCGAGAAAGATTAGGTGTTGTGTGTACGACGAGGGTACTCCTCAGATAAAACCAACAGTAATTCCTTCCTTCCACAGTGATGGCCTTTCACAGAGCCAGGATATTGTGAAGCATGCCAAATCGGTTGTGAAAAGGGAGTTGCATGTGTCAAAGCTGGTGTACGCGTATCTGTGTGTGTGTGTGTGTGTGTGTGTGCACATAATAAATACCCAGAGTGTCTCTCATTCTCCTTCTCTCCCACTCACAAAGAAACTCATAACCATACTCGCTTTGGGCCATTTGTCAAGCATAACGAGTCTTGAGCCTTTATGGGTCAAAGGTCATAATGATAGCTAATTAACATTGATATCATGAAGTCCAATAAACCCTGATGATAAGCAGCCCACGGACTGAAGCTATCTTGCCCGGACAAGGGAAACCGGGGCACCCTCCCGGAGCCAGACCCAGGAGGGGAGCTCGTCGGCGAGCGTCTGGTGGCCGGGCTTTCGCCCATGGGGCCCGGTCGGGCTCAGCCCGAAAAAACATCATGGAGCAGCAGTCACCCTGTGGACCCACCACCCGCAGGGAGAATTATCGGGGTCGGGTGCTATGTAGGCCGGGCGGCGGGCCAGGCGGGAGACCTGGGCGGGCCGATCGCTGGCGGCATAGACTAGCTCTAGGGATGTGGAACGTCACCTCACTAGCGGGGAAAGAGCCGGAGCTGGTGCAGGAGGTGGAGCGGTACCAGCTAGATATAGTTGGGCTCACCTCCACGCACAGCATGGGCTCTGGAACCAAGCTCCTGGAGAAGGGTTGGACTTTGTCCTTTTCTGGAGTTGCCCAGGGTGAGAGGCGCCGGGCGGGAGTGGGGATACTCACGAGCCCCCGGCTGAGCGCCGCTGTGTTGGAGTTTTCCCCGGGGAACGAGAGGGTCGCCTCCCTGCGCCTATGGGTTGCGGGGAGTAAGGCTCTGACTATTGTTTGTGCTTATGCACCAAACAGCATTTCGGAGTATCCGGCCTTCTTGGAGTCGGTGGGAGGGGTCCTGGAAAGGGCGCCGCCTGCCGACTCCATAGTTCTCCTGGGAGACTTCAACGCTCACGTGGGCAATGACAGAGAAACCTGGCGGGGCGTGATTGGGAGGAACGGCTTGCCCGATCTGAACCCGAATGGTGTTTTGTTGTTGGACTTCTGTGCTAGCCACAGTTTGTCCATAACGAACACCATGTTCGAACATAAGGTGGCTCATAAGTGTACCTGGTACCAGAACACCTTAGGCCGGAGATCAATGATCGACTTTGTAATCGTATCATCTGATCTGCGGCCGTATGTCTTGGACACTCGGGTGAAGAGAGGAGCAGAGCTGTCAACTGATCACCACCTGGTGGTGAGTTGGATCAGATGGCGGGGGACTCGGCTAGAAAGACCTGGCAAGCCCAAACGTGTAGTGAGGGTGAACTGGGAACGTCTGGCAGAGGATCCTGTCCGGGAGGTCTTCAACTCCCACCTCCGGAAGAACTTCTCACAAATCCTGAGGGAGGCTGGGGACATGGAATCCGAGTGGACCTTGTTCAAAGCCTCTATTGTGGACGCGGCTGCTCGGGGCTGTGGCCGGAAGGTCATCAGTGCCTGTCGTGGCGGCAACCCGAGAACCCGGTGGTGCACACCGGGAGTGAGGGAAGCCGTCAAACTGAAGAAGGAGGCCTTTCGGGCCTGGCTGGCCCAGGGGTCTCCTGAAGCAGCTGACGGGTACCGGCGGGCCAGAAGGGCTGCAGCGGCGATGGTCGCGGAGGCTAAAACTCGGGCATGGGAGGAGTTCGGGGAGGCCATGGAGAAGGACTTTTGGTTGGCCTCAAGGAAGTTCTGGCAAACCATCCGACGGCTCAGGAAGGGAAAGCAGGGTCTACCCCAGGCTGTTCTCAGCAGGGGGGAACTGCTGACCCGGACTGGGGACATCGTCGGGCGGTGGAAAGAGCACTTTGAGGAACTCCTAAACCCGGCCAACATGTCCCCCGGAGAGGGGGCAGCGCCGGAAGACTTTGGGGGGGATTCACCCATATCCCTGGCAGAGGTCGCTAAGGTAGTCAAAAAGCTCCTTGGTGGCAAGGCGCCAGGGGTGGATGAGATCCGCCCTGAGATGCTGAAAGCGCTGGACATTGTTGGGCTGTCTTGGTTGACACGCCTATTCAGTGTCGCATGGGGGTCGGGAACAGTGCTTATGGACTGGCAGACCGGGGTGGTGGTTCCCATCTTCAAGAAGGGGGACCGGAGAGTGTGCTCGAACTATCGTGGTATCACACTGCTCAGCCTCCCGGGAAAAGCTTATGCCAGGGTGCTGGAGAGGAGGCTCCGACCGCTTGTCGAACCTCAGATTCAAGACGAACAGTGCGGATTCCGTCCCGGTCATGGAACAGTGGACCAGCTCTTTACCCTCGCAAGATTACTGGAGGGGTCCTGGGAGTTTGCAGTAGGAGCTGTGTTCGTCTCCTCGGTAGTAAGTCAGACACGTTCCCGGTGGGTGTTGGCCTCTGCCAGGGCTGCCCTTTATCACCGGTCCTGTTCGTGACCTTCACGGACAGGATATCTAAGCGCAGCCAGGGGGCGGAGAGGATCCGGTTCGGGAGTCTCGGGATCGACTCTCTGATGTTTGCGGATGATGTGGTCCTGTTTGCCTCCTCGGACCGTGACCTCCAGCATTCACTGGGGCGTTTTGCAGCCGAGTGCGAAGCGCCAGGGATGAGAGTTAGCACCTCCAAATCTGAGGCCATGATGCTCTGCCGGAAACCGGCGGATTGCTCCCTCCAGGTGGGGGCAAACTGCCTACCCCAAGCGAAGGAGTTCAAGTATCTCGGGGTCTTGTTCACGAGTGAGGGTAAGGTGGAGCGGGAGATCGACAGGCGGATCGGTGCGGCTGCAGCAGTAAAACAGGCGCTGTACCGGTCCGTCTTGGTGAAGAGGGAGCTGAGCCGGAAGGCAAAGCTCTCCATTTACTGGTCGGTCTATGTTCCAACCCTCACCTATGGTCACGAACTCTGGGTCGTGACCGAAAGAACGAGATCTCGGATACAAGCGGCCGAAATGAGCTTCCTCCGTAGGGTGGCCGGGCTCAGCCTTAGAGATAGGGTAAGGAGCTCGGACATCAGGGGGGAGCTTGGAGTCGAGTCGCTGCTCCTTCGTGTCGAAAGGAGTCAGCTGAGGTGGTTCGGGCATCTAGTCAGGATGCCTCCTGGACGCCTCCCATTAGAGGTTTTCTGGGCACGTCCAACTGGTAGGAGGCCCCGGGGAAGACCGAGGACACGCTGGAGGGATTATATCTCCCGGCTGGCCTTGGAACGCCTCGGGATCCCCCAGAATGAGCTGGAAAGTGTTGCGGGTGAGAGGGAGGCCTGGGTCGGCCTGCTGAACCTGCTACGACCGCGACCCGACCCCGGATAAGCGGGTGATAATGGATGGATGGATGGATCATGAAGTCCCAAAACGACATGAGACTCATGTAGCCTACCATGGTTATTTCATTAAATCGAAGAAAATCAAGTATTCTACGACAGTAATATTTATTTAAATACTAGCTGTATGTGTATATCAAACCTGTGTTTGTGTGTTCATAGCACACATGACACAAACATAAACACCTTTCACGTGAGAAGATTAATCATACATCATCACGGGCAGCTTCCGGACGTGACCCTGCGGTCGCTGTGCTTCGTGCTGATGCTGCTCAGCCAACCAATAAGGACAGCCGACGCCGGCCTGCCTGACTGGGACCCCCGCTTCAGAACAAAGAGTCACTCAGATCCCATCAACAAGCTTGCTTCATTGACTCCCACGTCAGCGTACGAACGCAAACAACAACAACAAGGCCAACAAAAGAAGAGCCCAGCAAAACAAAAAAAAAGTAATGCCTCTTTATTAACAGCGAGGGTTCTGTGTGGCATTGCTCACACAACACACACTTGCACAAACCAACAAGTCAACAAGTGGCATTCTGTGCACCCCCCCCCCCAGGGGGGCATTCGTTTGCCATACTGGGCAATGGGCCAGGCATCCAGATTCTTTGGAGCATGATACCCGTTGCCAACCATGGTGGTGCCTGCTTTGTTGGCCGTACAGCTGCTGCGCAAACAGGGCGGCATGCCCTCACAAACAACCACCACTCCAACATTTAAAGTAGTCAGTTTTAACTCATTCAACATTCAAATACACATATGGGAGAAAGCGTGTCCATGTACATAAAAAGCAGCAGAGGCACATGTGTAACCCCCACCCCCTCTACACACACACACACACACACACACACCACCCCTCCTCCTCCTCCTCCTCCTCATTTCATGGCTTGTTTTCGACCTCAGTGAGAATTGAGCGCTGAAAGCGACTCGACCATCGTGCTGACTACGCTCTCCGCCTCAGCTGCACTCCTCCAGCCTGCACCGGTGACTGTATTGTGCAACAGCTCTTGTTGAGTGCACCTCTGCATACACAAACATGCAAATGAAAAACAAGATAACCCAAGTTTACAATGCAATTCCCAAAACTGCTCTAAAAATTCTCCACTCAGAGCTGTTGCATTTCTCTTTGTTACAAGTTTTTATAGTTTTAATGATTCATTTACAGCTTAAATTTGAGATTTGCGAGCATTTGAGTGTTGTTGCTATATCTGTAGAGGAGCACCGTCCCTATATCTCACATTCACATACAGGAAATGTGAGCAGTCCAGCATGTGTGGTAATAAACAGCAGCCAAACATTTCCGTTTGGTTACTGAAATAAGACTTAACAGCCTGTAAGTTACTACATCGATAACATGTGAAAAAAATAGCACGCATGAATGCAAACAGGCACAAAACCACAACATTCAAAATAAATCTAAAATCAGCAGACAATCAAACAATTAAACAACAACAACAACAAGCTGTTATTCGGTCACATGCATTCCTCCATCACTCCCTCACTATAAAAAGGACAACACACACACACACACACACACAGTGTTTCATCTAAGAGCTGGATTTGCACAATATATTCAGTTGGAAGTTGGAAATTAAGGCAATTAGGTCACTGCTAATTAGACCCATATCAGGATTACATATTTGGACATCAGAACTTCACATTCTGCCTCAAATGTCACTGGAAGCCCAACGCATCTACATTTAGCCTTTGTTAAACAATAACAGCTGTGTTGTGCAGAATGAGTTCACATAAAGCCATTCAACAGGGTGACAATAAGCTGTAGCATTATTCATCAATGAAAATGTCCAAAATATAATACATTCTTTCAGTGCATATGTGCAATTAAAGGCATGAATCACAACATTGTCTGTATTATATATGATGTGTATAAATCATAAGCCTATGTGCAAAAACCTCGGACCAGGTGTTTACATCAGCCCAAAACGCTGCAGTCAGAGCGTGTTTGTTTGCCTCGGCTCACCCACCCACTAGCCCACATAAACATTGCGCAGGCCCTATCGAGGCCTTTGTCCCATATATATATATATATATATATATATATATATATATATATATATATATATATATATATATATATATATATATATATATATATATATAGTATGTCGCCAAATGTCATGATAGTATAGTCCGGTATTTGATGCAATATGCAAACCAATTTGCATTATCTCTATTCTGAGTTATGCTGGTTTTGTCCCCGCTGGTTAAATAAAAAAAAATAAAAAGTGGCATCAGCAGCAACCGCGGCGGTGGTGGTGACACCGTTAAATCCGCTCCGTGCAGGAAGCGGTTAAACGCTGCAAAACACTGCACAACAATAACAGTGAAGCGCTGCCTGCCGGGTCGGGACGCTTTACACGCACGCGCGCGCACACACACACACACACACACACACACACACACACACACACACACACACACACACACACACACACACACACACACACCTTCAAGCTGGACTTAAGCGGTCCTTTGGCTACAATGTGGTTGATCCCCGCGGCTATCTCCTCCTCGGAGAACTCCTTCAAGCTCCCGTCTTGCATGAGCACGGTGTAGACGCTGCACCGGGCTCCGGCGGCCGACACGTCTCTGTTGTGCTGCTTGACAGCCTGGACCACTCCTGTCACCGGGGCACCGTCCCCCGTCGGACTCGGCGCATAGACGCGGCTGCCGAGGATCGACCGCTTCACCAAACGCCTCGTATGCATGTCGAAAAGTGTTTCGCTGAATTCAGAGCCGGCAAACCAACAAAACAGCAACAAAAACGCCGAATTTTTAAATCATTAAACGTCGAAATGTAATCGGTAAACAACGTCGAGAAAAACACAAAACCGCAGCGGGTAGACTACGCGCTCCAACAGCCCTGGTTACAATGTTAGAGAGCGGCAACATACTCGGGAGGCGAGGACTCAAAACAGCAGCCTAAATGCACCAAAAACTGAAGGAGAACTTTCGATTAGCAACCGAGAAAAAAAACGTCAACACGAGCGCGACTCATTTGCCGCTAAATAACCTCCACATCTAACCGGCTACCGGGCTTCATCCGCTCGACCTGTTTGTTTTCCCAACTGCTCCTCGCGAGCTGAGCGGGCAGAGCGAAAACACGGACCGGATCCTACTTCCGGGACGCGACTTAACGTTTGTACACGATTTGACAAAGTTGCGGCTTAATCGTGACTCGGCGACTAAAGACGTCGAAGAGCGGAAGCAAACACGTCGAATTGTTTCACTTGGCTCGGAGGTACACGTCGTCATCCCTCCGCCGATGCTGAAAACGGTCGAAAACACGGCCCTTACGTGACTCCGGGGCCGGCTACTCGGAGATCCAGTCCGTGCGTGACTCCGACCGAGCAGAGCCTCTACCGGCGGAATGCTGCCTGTAAACATGTGCGGTCCGGCGGCCGAGGCGGGCTGCGATTGGTCGGTGCAGCACACGCCTCCACAGGCCTCCACTGCTCCACCTTCCCCTCCGACAGAAGGGGATGCAAGCCGGGAGGATGCTACATTCAAAACAATGACGCAAGGATGGAGAGGAAACCAGAAGGGAGGGGGGTATAGCAGAAGGGAAGAAAGAGAAAAAGAGGCAATTGAGGCTACGGAAAAGAAAACTTTGACCAGACAGACACGCTTTATGCTATAACCTAGTTGTTAAAGGCATGCAGCCCACTTTCCAGGTGCCATGGGACTTCTACATTACTATGATCTGGTTCTAAAATTAAAGTAATTAACTGCACTGGTCTCGCTTTAGTGAATGTAAACACAACAAGTTATTATTATTATTATTATTATTATTATTAATTGTTGTCACATGTTTTATTCTACCAAAGGACGGGGTGAACATGCTACATTGCAAATATATAATACTGAGGTCAGCCTTGCCAGAAGTACTGCGATACCTTTATTTGATGAGCCAGTTGTCTTTTTACTGTGCTCTTCATTTCAACACTGCAAATAACAGCACCCACAGACAGATAACACTCCCATGTAAGCTACACTCGGTACTAAATAAGAAACCTAAAGTGTGATCTCACAATGTGACTCAAGTCATCGCTCTCCGAGAAAGAAAGCTACAGCTGATAAATGTGTCCCTTTTGATTGGAAAGTTCACAGTGCTGCGATAAATCAAGTTTAGCAGGAGAGTAATTCATTGGTGGTGATTATCGCCCTGTGCGGCAGAGAGAATACCAACAACGGATGTTATCACAGTTATACTGTAAATAGCCTCATTAATGTCAAACTTTTTTTTTTTTAAATCCTGCGAAACTTACAATCTTTCTACATGACAGCGCCACCAGTGAATAAAACAATTACACAATGTATTATATATATATTTTAATAGAACAATTCATGTCATAAAATATTTACATGCAGAGAATGGAAACGGGACAGAGTGGAGTGACAGATGTGGCCATGGCTTCCAAAACACGGTTTGTCCATTGATCAAAGGCAGGTGTCACCATAGAGAGTCTGCTGGTTGTATGGGGAACAAATGGTCTCATTATGGGGGTAGTGGAGCTGTCTATTAAGTCTGTGTTTGTGTTTACCTGGTTAGATTTGGTACTAAAACATTTAGTTGACAGATAATTTATAGCATCCTGTGAACACTGTTATATCTCAACGATGGCACCAACCTGATCACATCACTTCGAAGAAACAATGTACTCTTTTGGGAGTGTAAATAATGCAGATGCTACCTCTTTGAAGAAATGAACATCATCTTTTTATAGGCTTTGTTTACTTGTTTTTGTTCATTAAATACAAGAAATCCTCTATCATTTATGAATCTAATACCAGTCAGCGCGGGCAAGCTGCCTTTGTCTGAACCACCAACAAGCTCCTGCATGTCTAATGAAACATGAACGAAGGCTGGAGAGGCTGTAATATTTGATGTGGGTGGAACTGATGACACAAAATCTTCTGCAAAGACAGGCGATACTGGAGCAGTAAAGTATATATTTACAGCAAAAAGCATTGGCCCTGTTGAATTTGAAAACAAACATCAAACAACAGTATTGACACATTAACACAGTCAAAGAAAAAGAAAAAAAAGTACCAGACTCCATGTCTCTTAAAATACATGTATCAAAACATTGTACCGTATTTGTGACATTTGATTGGTTACTACTCAAAGGCTATTTGACAACTTTGAGTTACAATAATAATAATAAAAAAGCCATTGGACAGCATGTTTTCCTTAAAACAAGGCAAATATGCATCAGTGCTATTAAAAGACTCATTTTAAAAGTATACCACTCTGGACATTGTACAAATAAGTAAAAGCTTACATAAAACATTCAGCGAGTAAAAGCTGGTTAAAATAGTGCTCAAAGTATATACAAGCCTTAGTTGGCATGTCGTCAGTACAAGCTACAAACAGACAGATATGGATCGCTCATAGTGCTACTAGTAAGTTAAAAAGCATAAAATATTCAAATTGTGCAGAGCTATAGCTGGATACATGCTTTTATGAAGCTGTATATAAATGCAGTACCATGATATTAAACCTTGTGCTTAAAAATCATCCGGGACACCAACTGAAAGCAGCATACTGTACCAAGAGTAGGCTCAAAAGAACATGACAACCAACAAATACAGTTGGTCAATAGGTTTGTATTAGTAATGCAAGTTTGTAATGTCACTTTATCGCATTACACATCATTTGAATGTGACTCCTGTGCAAAATGACAAAAAAAGAAAATATGTTCACATCATTTTTTTTTTTTTTAAAGTCAGTGGAAAGCGTACCTTTATATCTGTCATCACCACACAACTCGCGTTCATTTAGTATCTAAATAAAATTGCTAAAAACTTCTAGAAAACCTTATTCACTTTTTCTCTGAGAGACATACTCTGTAATATTTCACAATTACATTACATTAACAATATGCCTCTTAAAATAAATAAAAATGTCACAAACAATGTTGACATGGACTGTAAAACGTATAAAAATGCTTTCAAAATGTGAAAACCTCAAGTGTGAAGCCGCCTTCCTCCACTTGGCTCTCGATCGCAGAGAATGTATGTCGCAGTCAAAAAGTCTTCCTTTCTATTTGGTGGCGTAATCTAACAAATTGTTTCAACTAAATATTAGGTCACAGATAAGACTGGCTTTTGCTCTCCGTGCCGCTAACCCATTCACATGAACTGCAAGCACAGGAAGCACAGTGGAGGTGCTGCTGAACCTGACAAAGAATAGCTAGAAATACACCATTTGACACCTCAATAAAACATGACACTGAGTCACCTAGAAGAAGCCAGAAAGACACTAGCAGCTGCAGATATGGCATACAAACAATGTTTCCTTCATAAGTACAGTAAGTGCATGAGTTACATATATGGCACAGAATTCTGTTTTTTTAAAATCTCACGGACACTGATCGTGTCCTCAGCAAACGGTTAAAATGCTGCTTGTGATTGGAGATTTATTTTATTTGAATTTATTTCTATCTTTTTCCACAATCGAGTGTTGTTAAATTATTTAATTTAATGATGATCCAAAGTGCACTCATCCACATGATTAATGCCCAATGACTGAGGTACTACATTTCATTTTCTATCAGGCCGACCAGTACCAATGATATTCATCGTGGTTGATAAATAAAAAAATCAGTTATGATAAACCGTACCCAAGCTGTAAAGAGGTCACTCATGCATTGATGATGAATGCTGTGGCGAGCCTTTTTCTGCCCCCCCCCCCCCCCCCAAGTCATGCACCAAAAGCATGCTTACTAGCACTGCAGTGATGTCAGAGAGGAGGCTCCTCCCCCGGCACCATGCATGAAGACGGTGAGGCGACAAACTCAGAGGCGGGACGTTTCCCGGCCCAGACCTAACTCTCCAACACTCTCGTAGTCAGGCTCCGCCGTGGCGGCATCTGATCCCTCCGCTCCTGGCCCGGCCCTGTGGTTATCATCCGAGCTACTAGTCTTTGGGATGCGGATAGTTTCGTAGCCGTGATCTGTGCGGTCCAAGACGGGGTCTTCCCCCGGCTGGGACTCGTCGGGTTGGTCAAAGATATCCCGGACAGTGGCGTAGAGGTCACAGGAGGAAGAGGCCGTGACGAGACCTTTGAGCTCTGCGATGCTGCTGTAGTCGGGCTCTGTGTCTTCCTCGTTCTCAGCATCATCACCGTTTGTCTTGTTGACTGTAGAGTACACTGCTGACTGAAGGACAGAGAAGAAACACCTGTGATTTGTCCTTTTTTAAAAAAAAATTAAGTTGTCTAAAAACAGTCTCTGATGAATTTGTACCACGAGTCCCGCGCTCGCTTTTACCCTCTTTGCGTATTGTCTGATGTTGTATTACTCTTTTACCAGTTTCAACCTCTTTTTGTTTCTTTTCAGTGCTCGGAGCATTGGCATTCACAGAGTAACACGCTGCCGTCTCTCAAGAGGAGACAGCAGTTTGGGGAATAAGGGAGTTTAACACACACTTACCTCATTGTCTGACAGAATGTGGTTGTCGAACCCGGGTGCAGGAGACAGAGGGGAGTGTAACTGGAGGAGAAAAGAAGAAAAAGATAGATTTAGATATGGTTCGTAGTGTAGGAAAAGGCTGAGGGCCAAATCTGACGCTTAAAACTATAAAGAGGAGGTTTACTCCTGAACGTGGCTGTTGGGAACAATTGAGGGCTTGTCCCACATTTGTATTTAAGATGTTGGTGGTATGTTCCTGTTGTAAAAATAAATAAGTAATTTGTAGCGTTTAAAGAGTTTCTCTTACAATCAAAAGCATCGAGCTGTAATACTGAAACCTAATGTAGCAATAGAGTTGTTCCAAACAACGTTGAGGGAATGCAATTGAGAAAAAGTTGCAGTTCTCATTCATCTGGATTACTAAAACAAACTATTGAAAAGTTTTCCAAAACATAAACACCAGCAGAGAATCTTAGTAACCGAAAGCGCTTAGTAACCGATCAATAAAGTGAACTTCTAATCTATCCCCATCAGTGGGAGAGAAACTATCTCTGCATCTGCCGCTTCTGCTGTGATACATATGAGACTACTGGTGTATATAACCACCCATTCATTAAGAAAATTATTGAGTAAAAGTCAATATTCAGTGACAGCGTGTGTGATGTTGTTGTGCCCAGTCTCGGTGCACTTAATCACCAAAGCACATCTGACAACAGCACCAAACACCCCGGGAGTCTAACAAGAACCTCAATATCTCTGCCAGCGTTGACTAAATAGTTCCCATCAGGTAAATGTTACATGTTTTTTTACACACAAGAGGAAAACATTGCTTTTCGTGTTGTCTTTCTGGCTCAATGAAAGGAATAAATCCTGACTTACGGAGTCCTCAGCCAGATGTACCAAGGTTAATGCTAATGCTTTTGAAAAAAAAGGGATCGCTGTCCATTTGTTGAGGCATAGTACTCGGTGCTTGTCAAGGGCACATCTTCACATAAGCTATGCTCTTATGTACTGAATATATAAACAACGATCATCCATCAAAATGTCCGCTCCAGCTATGTGCCGTTGTATCTTCGTGCAGACACGTTTCTCTGGCGTTTTCTCAAAAGGCCTGAATCAATATCATTGCTTTATATATAACACATGACTGGAGACGTGATTCACTTTATAGATTCGATGCACACACACACACACACACACACACACACACACACACTCTGCAACACAGCCAAATTAGGCAGAGTGCCCCCGGAGGAGTCTGCGGAGGTGACTTGACCCACTCGCTGCACCTATGAGTGCGTCTCACAATATTTGTTCATCTAATTTGCAGCCTCCATATTCTTGGCAAAAGTGGGATTGCCACTTAGTCATAAAGTCGGCAATAAACACTTTATTTAACATCAGTTTTATGCATATGGACATTAAGTTGAGTCTTAAAACTGTATTTAATGCATATTAAACTAACATAAAGACCTATAACAGCGTGTGGATGGGTGTTTGTCGTCATGTCATTGAGACGCGTTACAATAAAACCCGATTATAGTAATGTGTTTATGTGTAGGAGACACAATGACATACAGGACATGCAAGAATGACAGTAAGCTGATTACAGTGGCCTCAGAAGATGGACGACTCGTGTGTCAATGTGTCAATCATGCTGACGTGATCTGAGTACATCAACTCAGATTATCTGTAAATCCCTGTTTGGCTCATTCAAGTGCACAAGCAACTCCAACCAAACTGCTGACATAGTATATATAAACTGCATTAACACCAACTCCCATTATGACCTTTATCACACGTAACACACACATATTCCATACTCAAAATCCTCTAACGAACAGTAGTGATTCCCAGCTCAATGGTGCTGACTACGGCAGTTTACCTGGACCGTGTCCCCAGCGTAAATCCCCGCAGTCTACTGGCCGGGTCAAATTAATTTCCTGCACCTCACATTAAAAGCCCACCGGCGACACGCACGCAAACGATTCCAAACAAGTGTTTCTGCTGTTTATGGCGGTTCAATAAATGCACGGGATCAGCGAGGCAGTGAATGAAAGGTCACAAATAGAAGAGTGGGTGTGTGTTTGTAGTGAATGTTGGTCCGTGTATATAATAGTGTGTGTATATTACGCCTCTGGTTACTTGAGCAGCATTTACCAAGCTGCTACCTTAGGGGATTCCTCTCAGACATTGTCATGCAAGGCACCCCAGCGTTTCTGTGTGTGTGTGTGTGTGTGTGTGTGTGTGTGTGTGTGAGTGAGAGACAGAGATAGAGAGAGAGTTTCTATAGCGCATATCATCCATCATAAAGCCAGACTGTCATAGTGATAGTGGCCAGCTGGCTGGCCACTCGTCTCAGACACACATACACGTGCACAACACACACACTTGGTCTGACAAGACAAATCACCGACGGCTCCTGGTCCTGCACGGGTGTAAACCACAGGGAGCCGGGAACATTCAGGGTTAACCTTAAATCAGCCCCAGGGAGTCTGTGTGGAGCAAAATATATGTAAACACACACACATCTCGTATAGTCTGTTGTGTGTGTAATGTGCAGGGATGGGGAGAAATAACTGAATTAATGCTGACTGGACATGCCAACGAGGTGCATGTGGGTGCATCTATAAATGAGTACATTTTCGGTATATATACACGACAGCTTAGTATATCAAACCATAGATTCGGGGGTCAGAGGAGGGTTCACTCGCCGGCTGTCCAATTGAGCAGCAGTGATTAATTAATTGGCTACAACAGCAGAGAACAAGGAGAGAGAACAGAGATGTGACTCAAAGAAGAAGAGAAATAAGCGAGGGGGAGGGGATGAATAGAGGAAAAGAGAACTAAGTACATCAAATATCTTTAAGGATAGTTCTGGTCTCTCGTCCGGAATGGGAATAAGAAAGAAGAGTCCAGACAGCCGGGCCGGTTGTAAACAAGTCATCACCAGATTATCTAAACCACTTCATTTGAAGATAGAACTAGAAATGAGAGCACCATCTAAACTGTTGGTACTAAATCCTCATTGCACTACATCCAGTGCAGTAGGTCAAAGTTGAACTCGGAGGCCAGTCGGTTGAGGCTCTGTGAGGCTGCACTGAGGCCCCCGCTCAATGCGAACCACAGCATACCAACGTGTTGAGGAGGACATGTGTACAAAAAATCAAGGCACTACCTCCAATAGTTAATGAGACACATTTCACTAATACAAAATTCAAGTCAGGGGATCAATAAAGCCATGAAGATGTGTCCTCTGTGCACCATGAGTATCCGCACCAAACTTTACAGCAATCCATCCAATGGTGTGATACTTGACTGGCAGACCAAACATCACTGCCACCCATAATTTTCCTTTAAAATAGGAGAAGGGGAGGGAGGAGGAGAGCGAATGTAAACACACCTTAAGAGAGGAAGAGTCTGATGCAATTCTTTCTGAGCTGTGAGAGTGTGTTAGTGTGTGCGTTGGTTGCTCTGATGGATCTCGGCATGTGGAGGGCAGCATGCTGAGAGCAGCAGCTCTGCTCTGTTCGGTACCGCCCCACTTCTTTTCTTTTGACTCTTCTTCACTCCCTTTTCTTTTATACCTCTGTCTCTCACCTCTTTTCCTGTCTACAAGACGGTTTCCTCTTCATCGTCTTCTCTCGGCTACAGATGGCTTCATTTGTATGCCGCTGGGTTTTTTGCTTTATTTCTCTCTATCTCACTGCCTCTCACTCTTGTCTCGATTTCTCTCTCACCCTTTATGCCTCGAGGTCCTTCTCAGCTTTTTTAGTTTATTTCCCATCATCTCTCTGTCACCATCTCTATTTTGTCTATTACTCTCGGCTGCTCTTCCCACTCCGGCTCCCATTTTCATTCATTTCTTCTCCCTTCACTGCTCCAACATTTCCTCTCTCTGTCACTCGCCCTAAAGCAACACGGAGCACGCAATTTAGCAGATGATAATTGTGGTGGCGACACAGTGTTGTAGTAGAAGACGTAGTTTATATTGGATTAGTTGTTTTGTGGTTTTGTGACGTAATTTGCCGTTGCTTGGTGTGTTTATGTCCACCTCACTGCTCTCACTACTGTGACTGGGGTTAAAGAGCATGACTCATTGAAACCTCATAACTGATGACTTTATTCAAATATTATGAATGGCATTTATATAAATGAGATTTGCCATAAATGAGTCCTTTTTTAAAAAATATGGATTGTTTTACCATTAGCTACCTAGACAGCTAATCACTTAGCTCACGCTACTGTTTGCAAACATTTTATTGTGAAGGAGGTTCAGGCTTCTCGCTGCTGGATGTTTTAGTGACCTGCTGCCAACTGGGTTTGTGTCTGTTGAGCATTGATCGCAGTGATCATGGTGTCTACATTTAAAACACAGTACATTAATCTGTTATTTCACAGATAAATAAATAATTCAAATTCTTACGTTTTGTTAGATAAAAAAGTATTTCCCATTGCATTTTAAATTAGTGTTCAGGTTCTTAAATTAGTTTAAGAAGCACACGCGCACACACACCATTCTCACCTCTCCATTGTGCAGTCCAGGACCGGCCAGCCCATTCGTTACCACTGGCTGGTTGTCATTTTCATCCAGAACCTTCTCTGGTACCGGCGGAGGTCGGTCCTCCTCTGGTTCCTCCAGAGGCTTGTGGGAGGGAACACCGGCGTTATCAGAGCGCCTTTTGGCCTCCATGTCGGCGCTGTGACGACTCTTCTTATTCAGGTCGACGGAGGCGTACTCCACACCTTCGCACAGGGGCCCCCGCTCGGGTGTGCAGGGGCTGAGGTGACCGTTGAGAAGGGCAGTGGGATGATGGGGAGGAACCTCGGGGCTCAGCTCGATGGTACCGTTGGGGAGGCCGAGTTGAGCGGGGGGGTCTTTGAGCTCCTTGACCGTCTCGTACAGGGAGTCTTCAACGCTGACGTCACGTGATGCCACCGCAATCTCCTTCACCACCTTGATATCAGACACATACACTTTGGCTCTTTAATATACCGACTTGAGAATAAACAGTTAATACTATAGCTTTTTTAATCTCTATCAACATCTTGTGGACAAATTCTTTCCCTCAATATTTTGACCCTGAGCTCAATCAATCAAACCAACAAACTGCCAACCAATCAAAGCTGTAATCTCCTGTCACAGTCACATTGGAGCTCGGTGCAAGTAAAAGCATGATTGGGCTGTAGTAAGGTGACTTTAAACATTGACCTCATAGGTGCGGTCCCCTGAGGCTGGGGGTCCATCCACAATAAGGGCGTTGTTGGGAGGAATGCTGGGAAGCTCACGGTCCTGAGGACACTTGGAGGACCTGAGCTCTGATTGGCTGGAGAGCATCTCCTCTGACGGCTGGGGGCTGGTGTCCTGTGTGTCCGTGAGGACTGGTGGAGCAGAGGGGGGGAAAACAGAGGCAATAAGGGCGAGTAAAAAGCCTCTCATTTGGTGACTTTCAATGTGTTTTTTTTATGAGAGCATTTTTTTAGCATTTTTTTTAAATTAGACAACTTTTCCTTAATCACAACTGCAGAATTACTATCTACAGTTTTCTGTTACTGCTATTCGGTACCCACCCACGTAAAAGCATCACATAGATATGGGCACAAAAAGAAAATAAACAGATGAGGTTTACAATGAACCAAAGCTGAGAGACAAAAAATACATTGCATAACACCAGCTCCTACTGTTATTATTATGCAGCTGAATTCTGAACGTAAAGGACAGCAGGGACTCTGCTATCAGTATCGTAGAGTTACAATATTTGACTAAATGCACTACAAAGACATGACACGCTCAGTTAAAGGAACTATCTCGGCTTACTTGTACCGCTGGTTAGAGGACCATTATGAGAGCTGCTGATGGCCACGTCCGTTGCTGGACTGTCTGCTGATTGGCTGATCGTCTCTCTCTCTGATACCTGCGCATCAAAAGAGGAGATGTTTGTCACTGCTGGTGTGAGTTCACAGGCTGACAAAAGTTGTTATCACACAACAAATTTTCGAAAAGGGAACCGAAATCAATCTGCACTTTTACACCTCTGTGCAACACAAAAGCCACCGTCAGCAGATTGTAGTGTGTTTGGAAGTTGTTTCTCAGGATTTTGGGGAAGTGTCATATTTACAGCACAGATGACAATTGTCACGCTTCCCTGTTCTTTATCTCTGCTTTTCTTAGCTTTCCCAATCACATTACCGATTATTTTGAGGTAATTATGTTACGTATGCTTAATTAAAATGTTGTGTATTTTTACCCACCAACAAAAGACATCTAGAGACTGCTAACACTATTGACGAGAGTAAACAAAACTGATGGTGATGCACGCCTAATGAATATACAATGCTGGTTATTCTTATGTCAGTCCATTGCAATTAGGTTTATGACCTGACATCCGGCCTTTGATAGGAACAAAAAAAGGATTGCAAGATTTAACTTCATGTTTCTAATGTCACTTTGGTCAGGAATATAAGCACATTACAACGGAGAGTAAACTGACAGGCATTAGTGGAGGCACACAAGTCCAAATGAAAGCCACAGAAGATGGTGCTTTGTGGTTACCCACAGGGACATTTCCCTATTTTACCATACCTTCCGCTACAAAAAAGGCGAAGCTACAAAACGCTGTAGGGAATAACTGGCAGGGGTGAAGGACAAGGACATAATTTTTACATTGAGTCTTTGAACCATGCCCTCCAGTTAAAGGCTGTTTTTCTATTCACATGGCAAAGTCAACAGCCAAATCAGCTCCACCAGAGAGCTAGAAAGAAACAAACAACACTGCATGTGTGCTGAGCACCTGCCGCATTGAGGCATGGTTCATCAACATGCACTTTGAAGATAGACCGTCTTGTTTCTGAAGGTAAAGATATCGCTCCATCCCTCACTGAAAAGAGAGAAAATATAATAACTACCTCAAGTCAAGATTTTCTTTGTTCAGGTTTGTTGTTTTCCTTCTGTGTGAGCGGGAGGTTGTGAATTAGAAGCTCCACAACGCCACCTAGTGGCTAACTACTCACATAACCTTTGGGGTCCATGATGTCATCTTTTAACTATTTTATGACCCAAGTCATTCTTTCTTTTCTAATTTTGTTCCACATCCAAATCTTGATCAGGATCCTGGTCTTCATGGTAGAGTGAATGTTGAACTCAGATTCTTTTAGATTTCTGGAGCATTTTGTAAACTTAATTGGGATCCAAAATGCCCTCGCAAAAAAACCACGAGTTGTGGTGCTTTTTAATAAGTCTAGATCAAGACGGCATGATATTTAAACAGTTAGGCAACATATTTTAACAACAGGGAGAGAGCTCCTTAAGCGTGTTCGGAAGTGGCCGCAGGGAAGACAAAGACAAAGAAGCCCATTTAACCCATCAGGCTGTGAACAGGTCCGCCATTTAAATGGACCTCTCCTGAAACAATCTGACCACTCAGCACTGGCAGGTTAAAGTGAAGATATCCATCAAACATGTAAAGGGAACACACACACACTCACACACACTCACACACACACACACACACACGCACACACACACACACACGCACACACACACACATAAAGACCCAGAGGGAGTGACAGGATAAGAGAGTAAGTGGATGTCACTTAGTCTGTGAAAGCCGGGCATTTGTCACACTTAAATGTTCCATCAGTATTATGGGAGTTGGTAATAACTATAACACAATGTTCAAGAGGACACAGGGTCATTATGAGTGGTGCATACCTAGAAAGGTCAACTCTAGAAATAGTGAGAGTTATAATATGTTTTTTTCATTGACTTAAGAAAAAGAAACACAATATTATAATGGCATTATATGAAAATGACATTCGATGGATTTTCCCACACAGGCTCACTTCCTCATCATTAAGTGTGTGTGTGTGCGCGTGTGTGTGTGTGTCATAGGATAAGCGTGTGTTATTCAGGCGTGCAGCCAATGGGGGAGCTCAATCTCTCATTAAGCGCTGGTTACACTGCTTGATTACAGACATGTCACTCACACACAGTGGGACTAATGAGGACTGGTTGTGCACGTGTGTCTCGCTGTGTGCACGCTTCCATCTGGAACACAATGTAATAGCTTTTGTTCAAAAGAAGGAACTGATCTGAGTAAATATTTCTTGCAAAATTTGAAACCTAATCAGATTCAGTTTTAGACATTTTCAGAGACGGTATTTTTTAATAAAAGTCCTCTAAGATGCTTTAGTATTGCCTTTGATTTCCCTTAAAGAAATAATTTGACATTTTGAGTCTTTGCTAGTTGCTAGGGGTTCCAGGTTGAGAAATAGTCAAATCCATTACCCCTCATAAAACCACAAAGTGTTGTTTTCATATTACAGGGTTAAACAAACAATAAATAACGTCTTAACTACAGTAGTGAGCTTTAAAGGTGCTGCTATGCAGATGTTATAACCTTCAGGCAGCTGGCCAGCTGTTTCCCCTTGTCTCCAGTCTTTATGCTAAGCTAAGCTTCTGCCGGCTGGAGAGCAACATGTAGCTCGTCAAGAAAGAGGATACGCGTATTTATCAAAAAGTAAAGCTATTTCTTTAACATTTGCAGTTCATGCGCGTACTATCGCAAGAATAGAAGTCCAACTCACTCCATTCATGAGGTTCTCATGGTCTCCTGCTGGATGTCCATTGACTGCCTTCTTCTGCCTAGAAAGAGAGAGGAGTGGAGAGATGAGAGGCTCAAAAGGTGGAAGATGACAGAACACTGGGAACACCAGGCAGCAAATCTTGCTTGAATCTAAAATAAAATCTTATTGGATCAGTTTCAGGCCTCATTGTTTTAGGTCTTGGCATGGATGAAACAATAACTAGGAGGTAAAGTGCTGGTCTTCAGGTTTAAGGTTCTAAACCTGCCCAGGTATACAAGGTCATTTCTTCCATCTGCTTTTTGGACAACGTGTAATTTGTTTAAAGAGTTGGTGTCACAGATTTGTTAATCAAAGTTTGCCCTGGCGGACAATATAGCTCTACTATATATTTGCTTTTGAGTGTATATATAAAAACAATTACACCACAACAAACAACAAACACGACAATGCACAGCTGCCATTTTCCAGCAAGCTGTCAATGTTTTGATAGCTGACGGCAGGTAAAACCCGACAACCTTTCCTGATATGGTCTATGTGTGTGTGTGTGTGTGTGCGTGTGTGTGTGTGCTCACCCCTGGCAGCTGGCACACAGAAGCAGCAGCACAGAGACCAGCAGCAGGGCGATGAGGGTGCTGAGGGTGATGACCAGGACCAGCTGCCCGCTGCCCAGCCACGACGCCACCCCAGAAGCAGCCGCCACGCCCGACCCGACGACACCGGCCTCGGGCCCCCACCACACTCCTCTCAGCACCGGAGCCATGACGCATCACACTGTGGGGGGAGAGGACATCGGACAGGTACCGTCTGGGGAAGCACAGGAAAAATTCAAACAAAACATAGACATTTTTCATTTCAGTCATGTGCCAACAGAATAAAAAATTTACCAGCAACAATTGTCTAGATAGATCATGTATTATTTGGAGAGAGACAGTAACAGCTTTGAGGAAATCTATCTGTTAGAAAATCCACAATATATTAATTTATGTGAGACTAAATATGTAGTGGAAGAACTCTAAATCATTATTGTTGGTTGGGGATAAGAACAATTTACTGAACAACACAATCGGGGGAACTGTGTCTCATTTGTCGAGCAAACAAATTGCATTTACTTGATTTTAGCAAAAGGTTTAATAAGAATGTCAAATCTACTAATAACCAGCTGTAACAGTACGCTATGCCCAGACATGGCCAGCAGGCGGCAGCACAGAGCAGAGTCAGACTGCAGTGCAGTCTGCTGCAGTCTGATTCTCCACAAGTGGCATCTGGGCTCTGCGCACAGCATAAGCAACCTCATCACGTCTCCGCCTGACACCCAAAGTTGAGTCTCACTGAGCTGATGGAGCCCCTGATGTTATCATGTGTGATTTATGGGGCTGTGTGGGGTTGCGGCTGACTCACAGCGCGGGGAGGAGGCGGCAGGGATGAGCTTGTGTGCTTCACCGAGTCTTCAAAAAAGTCCACAAACAAAATAAATGTGGAGTGGATGTTCCCCCGTGTGTGAGCGTGCGTGATAGAGATGGAGGGCGGACAATGTGGAACACGATGATCAAAGAGAGATGCATGCAGGGAGATTGAAAGGGAAAGGAAGTGAGGATCTACCTATCTGCCCTCTTTTGCATGGCCTTCTCCTTTCAATCAGCACACAACCAGGATCAGGAGATGGTGACAAGTTCTGACAATCTAGCTTTCTTTTCAGGGCGTGTGCATGAGCCAAACTCCTGTGTGTGTGTGTGTGTGTGTGTGTGTGTGTGTGCGTGCGTGCGTGCGTGTGTACAGAATATGTGTATTTAGTACCAGTGGTGAAAAAATCCATTGTGTCTCTCTGCTTATGCTAATATGACTGGGGAAGGTGGGAGTTGTGGAAGCGCACCTCGGCTTCTGGCAGGAAGTTTTGTGGCGAATCAGAAGGAGCTGCAGAAGCCAATTTCAACCTCTTCTTCAAAAGGACACAGAGGAATTTCTGTTTATGTTGAAATGACGGTTTGTTTTTACCCCGAATGAAAAATGCGCGGCGGCTCATGTTGCTATCAGTGTGAGTGGCTGGTGAGAGGCAAACACAACCTTACCTTGACACCTTGGATGATTAGTCAGGGCGGCCTCGCCTGGAAGAGAGGAGATAAAAAGGAGAAGGGGGGATTACTGCGGGGTGGAAGCCGAATATTATCCTTGGAGGGTGGCGTGTATGTGTGTGTGTGTGTGTGTGTGTGTCGACGCATGAACGCACACTGGGCAGGCTTGTGAGTGTGTGGGAGAGCAGCGAGGGACCTGTGAGCATGTTTGTGTTTTTTAATACTCATATCAATTACATATTGGACAACAGGCTGCCTGCGGGCTCTCCGAGTCACACACTCACACACACCTGGAGCCACGTACACTTTCTTCCATACGCCCTCACATACACACACACACACACACTGTATTGACTCGTCTGCCCGTGTAACAGAGGATAATAACCGTGACTTCATCTCTGAACTGTATCATATAACTCATGATATTGACTGTGTTCTCCACACTGTTTAACATCTCACACACGCACGTGCGCACACGCACGCGCACACACACACACACACACACACAACCACACACAATCACACACACACGTGTGCTGCCGTGTTTGAGTCTACAAACTTCTGAATCTTCGGCGCGACACAGGGTTTGAACATTCAGGCACATTCATATATTTTGACCGTAATCTCTCGACGTTGAGTCTGCGTGTGATCATTTCCTGACCTGGTTCTGGTCTCGTCCGAGAGGCTCGTGTCCAGGTGTCAATATTTGCCACTGTGTGCCAGCTCGCGTGTGTCTCTGCTGGCACTTGAACCAGAATAATTACCGGCTGCCACAGCACTGTGTCTCCATGGCAACATTCTCTTCTTCCCATCAGCGGCATGTATGGTGGTGGAGAGAATAAACTCATACTGAGGTGGTGTGTGTGTCTGTGTGTGTGTGTGTGTGTGTGTGTGTGTGTGTGTGTGTGTGTTTAGGTATGTTTTTGGTTTAAGTGCACACTTGTTTTGATCTTAGCCTAACTTGTACTGGATGGTGAAGAATATGATGAGGATGATGATGGTGAGGATGATGCTACTTCACTCAACTCAAGGTCGTTAGTGCTGCTCAGTTGTCATGGAGATGGTTTAGTTAACAGGTGGTCATATATATATATATATATATATATATATATATATATATATATATATATATACGCTGATGAAGGCCACACAATGTGGTTGAGAGCTTTTCAAACAACAAGTTGGACCTTGTGTTGAGACATTTTTGTAAAGATGCCTTTTCAAAGTCACAATGAACCTTCTGTGTCACCCAATCACGGTGTTATGACTTGAGTTTAGTATTTATAATACAAACTGTCAGCAAAAAACTGTGTTCAATTAATTTTCACACGAACAACTGAAAAGGAGTTTGATATGACCAAGATTTGTCACCTCGACTATGCCACAATAAAAATAAGGTCTGCCTCCACCATGTTACCTGAAATGGTATGAAGAACCTGAAAAGTACAAATGCAGATCCAGTTCTGAGGAACATTGTTGACATGTGAAGTAAACCACCCATTCTCCCCTCAGAGGACATACTTAATTTTTCAACAGTTGATAAACACCACACATAAACGCTCTGAGTATCTTCTTTTTCCCTGTGGAAAACTCCTCACAGGCCACCACCATGTGATATCACACACAGAGCCGAGGACTACCACGGTCTCTCTCTTTCTCCCGGCCTTTTCAGACTTTGATGAAAGAAAACAGGACTCTTGGAAGAGAGACAATTAGTGTGGCTGTCTTCTGTTTTGTGCCATAGAAAATAAGTGTATGGAAAAGCCATTTGAAAAGGAATGTGTTTTGGGAATTAAAGGCAGAAATCCAAACTTATACCCTCAACCAGCTGTACACACACACACACACACACAGCCCAGAGCTAACCACAAGCCCCATCAAGGCATAACCTTCCATGCAAGAAACTAGAGCCAAGGAGGCAAGGAATCCAAATGAGCCCTGCAGCTCTACAGGCAGAAACCCTACCTTACATTGCAGCGAAGCGTACCGGTGAGGCAGAGCCACGTGTGTGTGTGTGTGTGTGTGTGTGTGTGTGTGTGTGCGAGATGCATCTGTTGTACAGGCTGTTGGACAGCAGCGAAAGATAGAGCGAAGAAAGAGAGACTTAACATCCAGAACAGTGCTTCACTTTCCGTGGATGCCTGTGTGGCGGGGTGACACGTCCCTCTGCAGGGTCCTCTGGGTGCACACAGACGGGGAAGGTTTACAGCTGGATGGTTGCTGAGAAATGAGCCCCAGGAAGCTTCTCTGAGGAGAGCCAGAGGCATTTCCACAATAATAAATAATCCAGCTTTTAGGGGAGAAACTTTCTTTAAGCAGTCGTGCTTGTGTGGAGCACTTCAGGCAGCTCTAAGCAACATGATGAAGGAGTCAGGAAAGAATAAAGGGAGGACTAGAGTATATTTCAAACTGAAGGAGAATAGTTGCTCATGCATGTGCCCCGTTTTGGAAAATTAACCAGGATCTATTGTTACAAAAAGCATTGTTTTCAAAAGCACTACTTTGTCTAATGTTCTTTCTGGACAGAAAATAATGTGATTACATGCATGCACACTATGCACATTAAGTGGTATATAAATGATACCACACTTTGTAGATCTGCAGTGTGTCTCACACTAAAAACACTCTGTATTGTTGTTTTCTCCAACAGTAGTAAACATTTAGAATAAACCCATTAAAATAGACTAATTTCTTCACCTCAAATCTCCATAATATATGAATATATACATTCAAACTGAATGCACAAAGGGCCCTTTGGTGATTTCCTTTGAAAAACAGAAAAACAATGAACATGGATGCACCGGATGATAAACACCACTGACCATCTTGTGTCCTGACCAGAGGGCCATTTGGATGATGGGGGTGGGAGAAATGGGGGAGGGGAGAAGAAGGATAGGGGGACTGCTGCCAAGAGAGAGGAGAGAACAGAAGATAAAGAGAGAAAGAGGGGAGGGGGAGCATGGGGGGACTCGTCAAGATGTGCAGAAACCAGAATGCAACCAAAAGGAAACAAGATGGAACGAAGAAGAGAGGGCACGACTCTAAAAGAAGTGGCTAAAGACGCACAGTAGGGTGAACAGAAAGCACACACAGCCCCCATAGTCATAATGACAAAACACGTGCACACACACACACACACACAGCGAGGCTTGATGAAATACAGCTCCCTACAGGCTGCAGTGCAAGAGGGGCCGAGCTTTGACAGAGACAATGCAATTAAAGTACACACACACACACAGACGCACACACACATCTGTTGAATTCAATTATTGAAAGCGTGTCACTGTCACACGTATATCTAATGTACTAACCTCTGTCAGAGTGTGCATGTGTGCCTGTGTACGTGCGTGTGTCTGAGAGATTGAAAACAGGTGCCTCCGATCAAGGGACATGATTTGTGTTGCCACGGCAACGCTGCCCGTCCTAAGGGTTAATGTTTTTAGCATGAGAAATTGATCTGTCCTCCCTAAATGGGGAAAATTTAAACTGCATAATTCAGCAAGGCTCCTTGATTTCTCCCTCCCATCCCCAATCTGCCTCTCTCATATTACAGCTGTGTGTGTTATATCCTCATCCACACACAGGACGGACAGATCCAGTAGCTATCTCTGCAAGCGGCAGCATTTATATCGATCTCCCACTGGGGACTTATGATATTGAAATATGCAGCATAGCAGATAGATGTTTCCCGTCCTGAAGTTTTTCATGATTAAAACCGATTCAAAGAGATCCAACAGCCATGCTCCCAATTCATTCTTCATGTGTACATATGGTAGTTGTTTCTTTTTCCTTTTCTCTGTCTGCATTCTGTACCACAGGGAAGACATTGTGGACGATCGCTCAACTATACCCTTGACTACTTTATGATAAGACGGCAGGGTGGTCTCGTGGTTAACCGGAGAAATCTGGTGTCAAGTATTCAACCTCCATCTTCTCCTGAATCCCTCCTGGCAGCGACATGTGTCTCACGTCTTCACCATGATGACAGAGCTCCCTTCTCCCTGAACATGTGTGTGTCCTGACCTCGCAGACCTCATACAGTCCAGAGAGGCTCTGTGTGTATATGCAGGGGTTGTGTAAACAAGTGTGTGCGTGCGTGTGTGCGTGGAAAAAACTGCCTCTAGTTAATGTCACACGGCCCCATGGGAAAGAAACATTTCCTGTCTTCCTCTCCCACATTTTGAGGACTCTGATGACCGTGAAATCTCCGGCTGCCTGCAGATGTTTTTCCGCACAGAAACGCTACTGAGCCAGAAACTATATATTTCAAACTGGATGCACACAAAGCTGCATCTCAACTGAGGCTGAGGCTGGATTGCCTCTGGTTGTTAAGCTCTGAGTATTTTGTGACAAACATTGGAGGGTGACCTCACTTTAAATTTAAAAAATGCTATATTTGGGATATAAACAACACTACCCTTCTTCCTCCTACTTTAACTATTTTATTGTTATCTCTTTTGGGAAGGCTCGAGGCCGTTGCTCTGCATTTCAATCATTTGGACTTGATTCTGTGAGCATTCGCTTTACTATGCTCAACAGTGTGTGACTGTGTGACGCACTGACACAGAAACATTACTCAGTCTCTCACCCTCAGACACTTAAAGCCTCTCAATTTCAGTTCCCTCCTTCGTCCTCACGAAAAACGTCTTTCTCAGGATCCCTTAGTTGCGTCTTCCTCGCACATGATACAGCTTTCAATTTCAACTCTATTTGGCACGCTCCTCCGCTCCTTGAAAAGGGGAAGTGTACAGTACTGTTAGGAGCAGTAAAGTTAAAATTATTTTAAGTGTAAAATAATTACTGTTTGCAACTCCCAAAACCACACCTGCCCTCTGAATATGAAAAGCAAAACCTGCTGCTTAGCAAGCAAACGCCGTTAAAATTAAAACGTGATGAACATCCTGACGAAGTACTTTTATTCACCTCACTCCAGCAGAAAAAATGCATTCTGTTATTGTCTCAAATGAATTAGCTTTGTGACAGCGTTGCCGCTTGGCTTATAATAAAATGCGGAAACAATACAGACTTCAGTAATTGTGCGGTGGAGCAATTTTCTAGGATTAAACAAACCAGCCAAGCGTGTCATCCAAATATGTAAATGAGAGCTCGGAGCGTGAAAAAAAGAGATGGATTGCTGTACTGATTTCAGGGATTGTCACTCACATTGTAAGTGACCTTTTCTGCAAACACTAATGGAGGGTTTGAGGGGGGATCAACTTTTCTCTGGGAATGTCATACTAACAAAGTAATACTAACAAAGGTGGTTTATGTGAGTGAGCGTGTGTGAACCTTGTTACTTTGACTCTTGCTTTCCAGCTAAATTGATACTACATCCCCCCCCCTCCCCCCCACACACACACACAAAAAAACAGATATTTCTCTTCTTTAAAAAGAAAACTAAAACAATATCTTACAAACAGATTTATTCAGCGGTGAAAGACTGCATGCATAAAATGTCTCTATCACTGTCACCTTGAGATGAAGATTAGCATTCGAGTGAATGAGGAGTAGATACGACCACATCATTATTCAATAGCGTCGGCCTTTATGCGCTGAATAGCCGCCAAGATAAAGGGATTATCAGGGTGGATGGAATAGGGTGAAGGATGTGTGGTGTGTGTGTGTGTGTGTGTCGTAATTCATTCTAAAAGCTGCTAATGAGATGCAACAGATGCCTGGAGACGCGTGATCTCGTTCTAGCGAATACACCTGACACAATGAGGTTTCACACAGACTTGTACACACACAATTGTGCTATCAAAGACACATTAACACACACCCACACCAGTAGAATTCTTTCTTGGAGACACACCCTGAGCTGTTAAGGCTGCACATCATTGCCGCTGCTCTGAAAATGGCTGCGCAGCACTTCATTTATCTCCTCCTGTGACAGCAGCCTTTTGGATAAAAGTTGCCGGGCAATAGGGGGTGTTAATAGAGGTGTGTGTGTGTGTGTGTGTGTGTGTGTGTGTGTGTGTGTGTGAGCAGATAAGCAACTAAAAAGGAAATATGATCCTTCTATACAAGGCCATAACTTCAGCATGGGTAGGGTTTAAAAGACAACCCCGGAAGGGAGAGTCAGACCCTTTATACCCTCGGTGGCGTTGGACTGTTGGACTGGCTGTGCTTTAGACGGGAGTCTGGTTTGCTAATGTGTGTGTGTGTGTGTGTGTGTATGTGTGTGTGTGTGTGTATATTTGAAGAGAGGAATAGCTGGAATGAAAAAGTGAAGGAGTGGAAAGAGGCTGAGGCATGCTCATGTGGCTTCTGACCTCTTAATGCGGGCCATTTTTCAGACATACTTCTACTTGGTTAATATCAAACATGCACACACACACACACACACACACACACACACACACACACACACACACACACACTCTGCCGATATCTCTTGTCCTCCCTCTCACATAAACTACCTGTTCTTCCACTGCTCCCCTGTCCTCTGTTCTGCCTTCTTTCCTCCAATTTATTTCCCTGATCTTGTCCTTCCTTTGTCCGTCCGATGTAATCAGTCTGTTCTCCCTACACCTCTCTCTCTTCATTTCCATGCCCTCAACCTCTTCTCTCACCTCTCCCCACCCCCCGGACCCTCGTCCCTCTCCAGACCATAGCATATTCAACACGTCTGCTAGCCCATAAAGATATGGTAAAATATGGAGGCCTGCAGGGGCTCAAAGGGCATTTCTACACTCAGAAACAGCAGTTGGGGGGTGGGGTGGACGGTTGGTGTGGCCATGTTTTTTTTTGTTGCAGCCAAAAATACATTACAACCTCTATAAGAAAAAAGGGGGAGGGGGAAGGATGCTGCAAGACATGGCAACCCTCACACAGCAATCTTCATATTTCTGGTTAAATCCGTACAGCGCACATGCCTGAGCGACTGTGGCAGATTGCACCCGGCAGATACGGCTCTGCCTCCACCTTTTTCACAATTCCATTTGATTTCTCATTTCACAAGCTGGAGTTTATTCTATTTTTCACTGAAGAAAAGGCTCTCCGTGTCAGAGAGGAGAGGATCTATATATGTGTGTTTAATTTGTACAAAACAACTAAGTGTAGAAACATCAAGTTGAGGTTTTTGGACAAAATTTGTCCGGGTACAGTGACTTCATCACTGTGAGGTTTCCAGGCGGAGACACCATGAAGACACTGCACACAGACAAGAAACCGTCTGGCACATTTACCTGTAAAACCACAATGTGTCAGTTTTATTCTTGGGTTTGTGTACAGATTAAAAACCAAGATATGTTTACTAGTGAGCTTTAGAGGTGCTGGTTCTTAAGCAAGCTGTTTCCTCTGGTTTCCAGTGTTTGTGCTAAGCTAAGCTAGCCGACTGCTGATGGTAGCTTCCCATTTAGCGTACAGATACAAGAACACCATCAATCATCTCATCTAACTTTTAGAGGGATTCTACAGCCTAAGGCATGCTGGATTCAATATTTCCTAAAACTTCTTTAATGGCACTTGAATTTAAATTTAAGACCAACTTAATTACAAACATTTAAGAAAAAAGCCAATAAATGGAACAGATCTGGGAAATACTCCGTCTATTGGCGGGTGGACTTGGCAGTGTTGGGTGCCATCCTGATCGCCATGACGTTAATGCGAGAGGCATTCTGTAAGAATTTTTAGATTTCAATAATAAGGCCTTATTCATAGAAGAACACTATAGATGTCCCTTTACAACCACCAATGGAAACAAAAAACGGCATAATCACGCAGCAGGAACCTCCCGTTTCTACAAACGTCTGCTATATGTTCAAGGACTTCATGAACTAGAGGGCCAAATTGTGCATAATAAATATATAACACAGCATAATATCTATCTACAAAAAAGCAGTCGCAGTTAATGGGAGCGGCTCAGTGTGTCCCAAGGGACCGCTGACAACCAAATGAACCAACTGAATGTGCATCAGAGCAGCAAACAGAACACCTGCTGGTGGCGGAAAATCTGCTGTCAGTCAAACACACACACACACACACACACACACACATGGACACAGTTATTTACGCACACACTCAGGAGTTTAGACGCACAATCGCAACGAGAAAATGGACACGGCCATCCGAATGGAGAACCAATTATCAGGCGTCAGACAATCGTCGTGCCAGAGAGGGAAAGAAGGAGTGAGCAGAGTGAAAGAAGACATTAAAGCACTATGTGTGTGGGTGGCAGCAGAGAGGAAAATGCAACTGAGACACCTTCACACTCTGACACTTTCAAGGAAGCTCATGTGGCCAGAGTCACCCTTTCTGACACAGTGGGTGGATAATGTGGTAAGATGTGTGGGCAGATGAGGTGACATGCACTGATATTATTCACAGAGGGACACCGAGGAGGAAGTGGAATACAGAGAGGATGGATAGGTAAAAGAAACAACTCAATTTTTTACTCAGGAGGCTGCTGATGACCATGATCGTTCCTATTTGTTATTATCATAACCGTGACAACGCATGTCCCCTAGCCTTCACCATGATGTGTTCACAACCCTGTTTGGGTGTCAGGTCAGAAAATGCTCATATGTGTCAGTCTGAAGGGCAATAGTTTGGTTTTTCTGCTCATTAATTTTGCCTTTAATTTGTTTTCCCTTTACTGGCTTGTATAAACACCACTGTGCAACACTTAGCAGACACACACACACACACATACACATGTCTGTACCCAACACACACTCTTCCAGAGTGCCACTCAAAAATCAAGAGCAATTATGTTTACAGTATTCGTAAATTACCTCTCAATGGTCCTGACCGCAAACTTGTATTAGTCCATTAGCAAAGCCCCTGACACTTAACACATGTGCACAAAGCACACACTCTCCCTGCTGCTCTGACCCCTCGAGTGCGTCTGGTGGGGATTCTTCCCGTTGATATCACCCTGGGTGAAAAGTGTAATGCAACATATGACATCATGTTATGTGATAATGTCTTGTCTTTTTGGCTCGATCACTTAAGAACTTCCTGAGAGTCTATCGGCGTCGTATCAATTATTGTGGCTATCAGAGGAGACAGGATGCTGCTCGCTGCAGATGGCAGTTTTCAAAGGAGGAAGTCAATCAAAGAGAAACGGACATGGTGTCTTTGAAAAGATGCCGAGTGAAGTAAAGCAACCTCTTGATCTTCAAAACATCACAATCTCTATCCCCTGTCCTTCGAGTCTTTCTCACTATCCAACAACACATTACTATTATGACAATGGTATTTGATTTTAAAAGAGCACCCTAGCTTGACTTGCATCTAAAGATTAAGGGGATATGAGCAACAAGTTTACTGTCAGCTAATGCAAGGAGCATGACAGTGGGAACAGAGCCAGAGAGGAGATTGCAGATTTTGCCACTAAGCTGCTTGGGCATAAAAATGACATCCGCAATCCCCTAACATCCTCCAACAAATGTGTTGTGTACAATTTCCTAGAAATCTCCATTACAGGGCTGAGTTTGGAAAATACAGAGTGGACACTTTTATGTGCACAAACTGTTCAGGTACTCAGGGTACAGAGCTGAGGGCTGCACAGGATGATGCATTTAGGTGCATACCGTACACATGAGCATTGCATTCCCACTTTTAACTCCAACAGAAGTAGTCCACTCAAGGTTAAAGAGTCCATCAGGATGTGTTTGTTTGTGGGGGGTGGGGGGTTCTTCCGGCGGTAAACTCATGTGTGAGGACAGTTGCCAATTGTATTCCAGTGAGAAGTCTAAAAATATACCACACACACACAAACATACAGAGACACACACACACACAGACGTACCTTCCCAGGAAAAAATAAGCAAGGTTACAGAGGATAGAGAGTGGGATTCCCGTGAGGAATCAGTGGAATGTAAACAGGCCGCCCACACACACACACACACACACACACACACACACACACACATACACACACAAAAAACACCCTTTCAGAGTGTGCTTCATCAGAGGCCGTGAGACGGCGGCCTTATCTGGAAAAATATGCCCCAGAGAACAGTGCAGTTTGTTGGGATTGTCCTCTTGGTTTACCCCTTCTGTCCTCACGACGTCCTCCAAAGAGCCCCATGAGAGGCAACATTAATGCAGCTGCATGCTGGGAAATCTGACAACCTTCACCCTTTTTGATTTGTACTAAACATCCAGTGTGCAAAATCTCACGGAATTATGGGTTAAATGATGCAGCTGCACATAGCTGCACTGGAGACATTAGCGTTTAAAGCTAAACCAGTGTTATTAAGATTTAATGAAAAAGTCGGACAGCACACTACTTCATTCTAATCCTATGCATGGCTCGGATAAGTGACATCAGCCCTTCTCCGGTTAATAAAACCCTCTGGGTCACACACACCACAATTTCTACAATCCTCTGTGTGTGTGTGTGTGTGTGTGTGTGTGTGTGTGTGCTCAGACACTGGAAGTTCATATACCCAATATGCACTGGAGCTGCTTTTAGACAAATATTATCACTTGTAAGAGCTAAACTTGGGGAAGTGTTGTGGACGGCGGCATGGCGTTTTTAATAATGTACACTAAGTTGCCATCACTTTCTCGGCCAGATGACGCCATTGTTGTGTCATTAGGCCTATGGCCCACATTACCAGCTGCTCTAGAAATCACTTTCTGGGTCGCTGGGGGATTACTGTATGGCTAGCGCCACAGACCACAGTCCTGGGGGCCACAAATGGGTCAAACACAGCCTCATTTGAGAAGCCGCACAAACAATGAAGCACCCAGCAAGAACCTTGAGAGCTCGTTTCTTAGAGATCAGAAATCCACAAGGGGACTCTTTGCACTTAATTAGTAGGAGCAAGTCTAGACGAGGGAAAGTAAACAGCAGCTAATTTCCTGTGTTTTGGCTATTCCTGGCCTTGTCATGTGGTTAGCCTTCTCACTTAGCTTTGCAGAGTTAGCCTTCATGTGGCTACCGCAGCTATTGTTCTGCTGACAGGCCACTGATAAACAGCTGGTTGCTGTGGCTAACCCACAACCTCTGCAAATGAAGGCCCCTCAGAGTTTAAAGTTGGACAACTTTAAACTCTGAGGGGATTCCCAGTGTTTGAAGTTGGATATTCTTTCTTTAGCAGGAAGAAAGATACTGCTCATTTCTGCTTTCAGGTGTTTTTGTGTGTGCACAAATTGGCCACGAAAAAACCTCACAGGAACAACAAAATACATCTGAGGAAATATAAAAGTCACAAAAGATCACACTATGTTTTGACAGCAAGCAAGGACATTGAAATGTTGTGAATTTAAAATGCAAGTGACTCTCAAGAATCTGAAATAAAAGTAAATGTAAAGAAAGAAAAACATATTCAAACTTCAGGACTTCATCATTCCTAACAACCCTTCTTGACTACTGCGTATAAAGTATTACTTTTCCCATTTTTTCTCCAAACTTCATTAACTAAATGGAGAGAAGAGAAAAAGATGGTAGGAAAAAAAGACCTTATGGTTGTTATAATGTTCTTATATTTCACTGCATGAGCATGTGGGCCCATTAAATCAGCCAGGCGGCAACAGTTAAAGAAAAAGTGTCACGCTGAGAGCCCTTTCATGTGAAGAGGCGAGAAGGTAAAGAAAGTTCTAACAGATATTTGGAGTAGGTGCAAAAAGCTAAAAGGTACCTCATCCTCTAAGATGTCTACAGGAAGTGAAAGAGATAGAGTGGAAGTGAAGTAGAAGAAGACTTGAAGACTGAAGCACGACAAGCTGCTGAGACTCAATATAACAACACCTTTGAGAGGCTAAAAACACTTTTTATAGAAAGTTATTATGCTGTGTTTGTACAATTAGGAGCAACAACGGCGACAGGATGTGTGAAAAGGTGTGATTAGTGACATGTGTTACAACCTGGACACAAACCCGCAACACACATGGTGCTCATTAGTGCACTGACCCATAAAGAGGAAACTGCTGGCAATGCAGCGGGATTATAGTCCTTCAGTGTGTGAGTGCAGCTTCATGGTAGTGAAATGACACGGGGATCGATTTGGTCTCGTTGCAGGTAGTTTTTCAGTGTCTCTCACTGACCGAAAAAACAACCAATGACACTTTCTGCCAAAGACTGTTTTCATGGCATTTGATTTTGGATAGTTTTAATAGCAGAGAGGATTGAGAAATGTTAGAGTAGAGTTGGTGTTTGGGAGGTGATTATATGCACATACAGTAATGAGTTATTGGTCAACAGAAAATTGTGTGAAAGATAAATTAATTTAGTCCACTTTTTAAGCTTAAATACCAAAGATTCACTGATTCCAGCTCCTCAAATGTAGATTGATGCTGTTTTGTATTGTGTTGTTTGATAGTAGATGGATTACCTTTGTGTTTTGGACTGTTTTCACAAAACCAGAAAACACACAATGGGAATTTTATATTATTTCTGACAATTATCAACAATTCATCATTTGATAAAGAAAATAACTGGGCAGATTTCCCAATATCTAATTTTTTTTTAATAACAGCCCTAGTAACATGATGCTTGACACGCCAACCACTTAACATTTCCATTATGGATTATTTTTTAAGTTACATGAAAAATGACAACTACTGTTGAAAAGGCTCCTCAAATATGAGGATTTGCTTAATATCATTATGTATTGACTTCCATTTAACTGTCAGACAAAACGTTCTATTTAAAAGGCATTACTTTTGGCTTTTGGCTCTGATGACTTATGGTGAACATCTGCTATTATTCACTACATACACTAAATTATGAATTAAAAAGTAGATGAATAAATAATGACATTAGTTGTAGCCTGTGGCGATCCTCCCCGCCCTATCTGCCTGTTACTGGTTTGCGTGGCTCCTTTCCCCGGGGTCCTGCAGGAGGGCGTGGCCGAGGGTCTTCAGTCAAAATGGCCCCACCTGTGTGCCACTGCTCTTAGTGTGCCCTCCTACATTTGTTTTTCGGGGGACGCAATGGTTTGTGTTGCTGCATCATTTCACTCATTACACTGCTGAGCCGGTTACAGTTCCCCCTCCAGTGTTGTCTTTAATGGGATGAATCATTTGTTCATTGGCTTGGTTGTCAGCTTCTCCATCTCTTTTGTCGTGGCCGTGCAGCCCAGTTTGTGACATTACTTTGTTCACCCACAACAGATTTATGCTATCATGCGAGAGACAGTGTGTAAGACGCATCTGTGCCAGAGTGTGTGTGTGTGTGTGTGTGTGAGTGTGTGTGTGTGTGTGTGTGTGTGTGTGTGTGTGTGTGTGTGTGTGTGTGTGTGTGTGTGTGTGTGTGTGTTGTATAACAAACACCCGGGGATCAAGAAAAGCTTGTTAACATCCCTCCCGATGCTTAGAGGGCATCCACCTTCCCCAGGTCTTGTTATCACTTGGCGGGCCGTGTCACACCAAAGCGGCGTGTCCCAATAATAGGCAGTAAAAGTGACAAAGCATAGCGCCGCCCTCAGACACACTCAGGGACGCCTCGCTGGTTTTGAAGTTTGGTGTAAGAGGGCATGAGAGATGACATATTCACACAGAGACCGCAGACACATTACACATCGATTTCTACATCACCGTGGTCTCTGTCTGGGGTGTGTGTTTGGCCTTGTGACAAGTTAATGCCATGACTCACAAGCTGCAATCACACTCACATCTCACTGAGATGGTGAAGAGCACAAAGGATGGTTTTAGAAGTCAGCTATCAACATGTACAGGTATCCTCTATAGGCTATAGGTCAGTGTTTACCCTTCCTATGCTTTCACTCCCTTGTGTGTCACATGTTGCAGCTTAGGGGAACAATATCTTGTTGTCGGCTCATGTAAAGTAAATAATAATTTAAGCGCCGTTGACACCCTTCTCTGCAGAGCTCAGCTGAGTAATGGCTCTTGTCCTGTTCATCGACAAAATAAAAAGATGTTTGGAGTTTATTGAAGAAGTTCCCCTGCGTTTATTTGGTGTGATATGACTTTATGTCAGCCTCGTATAGACTGTGACTGAAGCAAGGCCAGCTGTTGTCACAGCAGCGAATCAGCAGACATACAGCACAGAGTCTCACTCACTCTTCAACACACACACGCACACACAATATATAGGGAACCTTTTTGTTGGTGTGTGTGTGTGTGTGTGTGTGTGTCCTCCTGCTCATTCTTTGTAATTCTCCCATAATCCTTGACTGTGCGAAATGACACAGCTGCCAGACATATCCTCTTTGTTGGCGCCTCATACGTCCACTCCTTTCCTTTCCTTTCCTTTCCTTTCCTTTCCCCTCTCTCTCTTCCACTTCGGCTCTACAACCACCACAAACCTTAAAACAATATCCATCTCAGTGGTGCATCATGATTATGTATGCAATAGTAATAAAAAAGGAGGATGCAATTGATGCACACAAACACACGTATTCATCACGACAACTCGATAATTGGAAACCATTCATAATATCCAATCTGCTAAATTGTGACAGAATAGGCATTACTGAGTTTGTTTGGATTGGAGGAAGAAGACGAAAAACAGCGCGCTCGCTTCCCGTCTGCGATGGCTGAACACACCCTGTTATGCAGATAATTATTCACAAGCACACAAACGTTGCTTCCTAATCCCCGAATGGTTTGGAATTAGACTTGTTTTTCTAAACTCATGAACACGTCTCAACCTCTACATTGATAAAGCTACAATGAATTCACAGGCTACAACTTGAAGGGCAGGATGACGAGGAAAAAAGAGCAAGAAATCAGGATTCGGAGCGCCCACATGCCGGCACTTTGGGGATGGCAGTCTGTCCATCCGTCCCTTAGAAACCCTGTAACCAGGGGCGACAGGGCCTTGACGATGCAACGACAGAACTGAACTCAGTGTTTCTTTATTTGCTTGTTGCCAAGAGGCTGATACTGCAGACCTTTCAGATGTGCACACATGGATATAGAAAACACAATAAGATGACAAGGTACGAACATGTACTGAAGGTACATGCATGCTGTCATACACAATGAAAAAAAGAAAGAGTGACGGCGTTAATGTCGAGCACAAGCCTGCACACACTTGTTTTCATACGCAGACAAACACTCTTTCCTCTGCGCTATTAACCAAACAATTGAGTTACTGAGACAGTCAATATGCTCCCTCGCATTGAGGAAAGACAAATGGATGCTGTTACACAATCCGAGCAATTCATCATCAGCTAACAATTCAGAAAGACTGTTGAGGGCCAAAAGACAGAGCGTGAAGTGCACACTTCTGTTACCGCGTTGTGGCGTTATGAATGTTCACAGGGAGCTCCACAAAAGGAGGAGCAGATTGTGCGTTTCACGCAGAGCGCAATACAGACTCCGATTTAACAGCACTGGGATCTGCTTCCCGTGCAAATTCTTGTTCCTCCGTGAAGCGCCAAGCGGGCTAACTCTGCTCGATATGATGAGCGGGCTAAATAATTGCGGGCTATATGTTAACCTCCAGCCATGCAGCGGATGCAAGATGACAGCGCAGAAACAAGTGCTTAAAGAAAAAGCTCCGCCATCAGAGCAAACGGGATGTGAAGTTTCTGGAACAGCGCTGGTATTGTTGGGGGGGCTGAGGGGGGGTCGGGCCTGTAGGTTACAATCTCTGCGTAGCTTGGGTTTAATGATGTGACACAGAAAAAGCACAGTACTCATCTGCACACATAATTGTGTTCAATTTCTCAAAGTGGAAAAATCATTTTATTTTGTGTGTGTGTGCATGTGTGTGTGTGTGTAACAGGCAATGCAGAGTCATTAGCGGTGTTGCTTTCAGTGTACAGCATGCTTAATGAGAGGGCACGGCCGTCTGAGTGATTAGTTACTGCTGAGGGCCAACACAATGTGTGTGCGTGCTAAAGGCACGGGGTTTGTCCCAGATTTATTGTTGAATCATCTCTGTTTTGAGTCTGTGTATGTCATAAGAAACCCCCCTTTACATTGTGTAAGCTGCTGGGGGGAAAAAAAGCAACATTTCCTGGTAGTCAAAATCAATGAGTGCTGAAAACTAACAGAGAGATTCTGTACTCAGAAGCCAAACCCTACACGCTTTGTTTTTTCATGAGGCATTGTGTGGCCGAGATGAGCCTAAAAATAACCTTCATAACATGGTTGAAAAGAAGCAAATCCCCCAGCCTCATTTGTCTGAGTCAGGCTTTTAATTTACCGCTTTACGACCGGGTGTGTGTTTATTGCCACGAGTCAGTGTATATATGTGTGTGCGCGTATGCATGTGTGTGTGCGTGCGTGTGTGTGTGTGCAAAATGTAAACGAAAGGCAATGTTGCTTGTGTGGGGATGGGAGAAGAGAGAACTGACAAATAATATACAGCGGGAGCTGCTGTGGCATTCCTCCAGCCCGCGACTCCGGCTTTTTATCAAACACAACAAAAGGCGACCGAATAGGTTCCTATTTATTGTGAGATAAAAACATGCGTCATCGGACCATCTTTCATTGCCCCTGACAACTTGAGAGAGAACAATTCTCTCAACATTTATTTAAATCAGAGCAAGAACGCAGCAGCAAAGCACAGAGAAGGAGAAATGCCTACAAACAGCTACACTTGTTGGCATGGATTCAGCAGATATTAATAACCTTCATGGTCCCAGTGAACCACCATGATGATCTTCAGTGGGTTTTAGTGCAGGTAATATAGCTCAATTAGTTTATTAATCAATTAGTTGTGGACAGAAAAGGAATCTGGAACTACTTTGGTTCTGGTTCCCACTTCATGATACATGATATTTAACTAAATAGTCAAAATAGAATTGTCAAAATAGCGTTATCTTTTCTTTTTTTAGCAAATTGACATTTTATAGCCAAACTTATAAATCCAGAAAATAAGCTGCAGGTTAATCCATAACAAAAACAATGAGTTGGTTGCAGCATTACAGGTGGTGGACAGTAAACAAGACAGTCTACGACCACAGCAATGCTGATGTTTCACCATGTTTACCGACTTAGTTTATTGTGACAGTGTCTAATTCGGACTTAACACAAAAAACAGCTGATGGGAATTCATTTTGTGCAGGTATTTAGTCATAAGACAAAGTATTGGACAATTACATATTTTTGATCTGATGATGCATTAGATGAAATGTCAGCGGAGCAACAAATATAATTACAAGTCATGCTCAGGGGCACATGAATGTTAGTAAGACATTCAAAGGGAGGCCGTTAGATGTAATAATCATGTATCCGAGTGCTATAAATGTGTTGTCATGTCTGGCAAATCAGCATCAAGCAGGTCTGATTACAACTTGGATTTCCTGCTGTCACTTCCTCGTCGGTCTGAGAGTTATCATTGGCTCAATTCCCCAAATGCATGTTCTCTGTGTCTTTCCCTATATCCTCCACTCCATCCTTACTCCTCTGGGTTCCTTTCTGGACGAGTCGTCCCGAACCTCCACCTAAAGTAGAGCCTTTGATCACGTTTAACTGAAGTTGATCCCCCTTACGGGGATGGCTTCATGTTTGGATTTCTGCTTCACGTCTCCCCTTTTGTACAAAGAATGTTTGTAGTTGATAATAAAAGAAAGTGTCCCGGAGAGTTAACCTCAAATTAGTCATGTATAGCATGCTTCATCCTAAACAGTCGAAGGAACATACTGTAAAGCACTTTTCTTCACTACACAGGGTTCCACTTTTCTTCTCAACTCCCTTGTCCTTTCCTCTCCTATTTTCCACTTTGTGTCTCCTTGCTCCTCTTTTCATCTTCAGCCCTCCCTTCTAATCCTCTTTTTTCTTTAACGCTTCTCATTTCCTCTCCTCGGCCCCTCAGTATTCGTAGAAAGCTCAGGGCCCTGGCTCCGGTTCAAAAAACCCTTTTCATGTTGCTGTTCACTGCAGCTCAGCAGAGCACCCCACTGTGGTGGGTGGGTCTCTCTCTCTCTCTCTCTCTGGGTATCTCTCTCTCTCTCTCTCTCTCAAGGTAAACCACTTTTCATCTTCCCCCATCTCTTTGTCTTTCTCTCGTCAAAACTCTTCCTCTTGCTCTCTGAAGAAAAGGTGCTGCTTCCGCGAGCTTTGTAGGCATTTTTTTTAAAGTGCTAATCCCTGGTGGGCCATGCTGTGTGTTCTCAACCTCGCTGAGCTGTGTGAAAAGATGATACAAGTCAAAGATGATAAGATAATCATTTGACAAAGTTGAGTGCCAACGCAGAAGTCCGGGTTCAACTGCAGCACCTCTGATGACAATGGAAGCCGTTAGACTTCTTGTTTTGTCCAAAACCCAAACGTGTTCGGGGTTACGATAGAAAACAAAGAAAAGCATACATTCTCCTTTGTTATACTGCTGTGCGTGTGACTGGATCATATAACCGCTTACTTTAGGAAAAAAGGCTGCAGAGTATCTGGAGAAAAATCTCATTATTAATATAAATTAACAACTTATTAAGTATGAATGATTCACATCATCCACAACTGCAGTATTACAATGATTAACTGTGAAGAGCAGTTCAAGGCCACATTGAACTAGCTTCAACGTACACATTTGAGTTGATACAAAAAAGGAACTGTTTTATACACAGCTCTATCTGTACAAATAAACTAAAATATTTGTTCAATAAATAGAAGAGTACATTGTCCCATTTTGTTGGTTGTCAGCATGGAGGGAAACTAACTTTTCATGAGGGAATCTAAGAAAAACATCAGGGACCAACTGTCCGGTAACCAAACGGCCCCTAACGTACCTAAACAATCAACTCTTTGTTCTTCCTCTTGGCTCAAACATCTTTTCCACCATTCTATTTACTCACTCATTCGCAACTCTCTCTGTGTAATTCTCTGTATGTCTCTCTCTCTCTCTTCGTTTTTCCTTCCGCCCTTTACGCTATACCACGTTGCCATTGTCTGCTCCTGGATCGTGGAGCATTTTTACCAGCAGCCCGCAGAGCCAAACAACCGGCCTATTCAAAGAGCTCAGCAGTGACAGAGATGGAGACGGGAAGGAGGAGGACGGAGCGGGAGAAAACCGAATGAGACGGAGAGTAAATTCTCTGGAAGACTTGTTGATATCAGTCAGCAATCCCCTCATTTCAGGGAACACACACTATGTGTAAACAACCCCTAATGGCTATATGTTCTCATGTTGCAAATTGTTGCATTCAGAATCACACAAACGCGTTCTCTCATCCTCTCTCAACACGCACGCACGCGCACACACACACACACACAAGTCAGAAAGCCAACCAAAGCCCTATAGTCCATTAACAAATACTGTCCCTGAAGTAAACAGTCATTTGCAAGCAGGCTAAAGGCTACTCTCTGGAGTAAAATGGGTAAAACTAGAAGCTCATTTCCTCTGTGCCAAATAATTGTTGACAGATTTGCTGGTTCTGTATTGACGGAGAGTTCAACAAAAGGACTTCATCGGTGTGTGTCATTAGTGGCCTCAAAAATATCCCTCACCAGTTTCATTCAGCCAGGAGGTGTCCTCCATTATCAGACGACAAACCACAAACCAATGTTGGACCCTGGAGATATTTCACCTCATTCCCCACATTTCGCACTTTTCTTTTCTCACCTGTCGGTTCCTCTCACCACCATTACTACACTGATGAGTGCAAAGACCTTGGGGAAAGCAGCTTGAAAAGGCCGGCCGTGTACTTTCTGCCTCGTACTACTGCATTTTATCAGAGTGAACACAGCCGAGCACGTACCCACACCTTGTTTGTCTAACAGCTTATATTAATACGCCAGTGCCCGTAAAGATAACGGGGGCATTTCCTATTATGAGCCTGCTTGGGAAAAGGGAAGAGGGAGTTACACTTTAATTGTAAGCAGGACAGACTGTCTTTGTGTGTGTGTGTGTGTGTGTGTGTGTGTGTGTGTGTGTGTGTGTGTGTGTGCGTGCGTGTGCGTGTGTGTTCTCTGCTCTAGATCAATGCCAGTGGCAAGGATGTAGGACAAAGAAAGTAGAAAGAAAGAAAGAAAGAAAGAGAGAAGCTGGCAAGAGAGTGCAAGGGGAAAAGGTAAGAGGAGAGAGGAGAGTGATAAATAAAGAAAGAGGAATGGAAAGAAGACAAATAGAGGGGAAGACATGGTGACAGATGGTTAGAGAGGAGGAGGATAGGAATGTAAGGAAAGATGAAGAGCAGGGAGGAGGAAAATAAGGAGACAATATGGCATAGACCAAGGAACAGGGCCAAAGACACAAAGAAAGTGAAAGGGGAAATGGCCAAAACTGACAGACTGAAAGAGAGATGGTGTAAGACAGTATGAGGCAGCACGAGGTCGTTGATGATGGATGGAAGCCAATGGATGGCCGTCACCTCCTTCATCTGCACAGAGACAGAGCACCACCCTGTAAAGCACAACACCTCCCCACACCATCACCTGATGCATGTATGGACCTAGTGGTTGGCCACACACACACACACACACACACACACGCACACAATTCCCTGCATGCATGTTAGACAAATGCTAACTACACACACACACACAGACACACACACACAATTCCCTGCATGCATGTTAGACAAATGCTAACTACACACACACACACACACACACACACACACACACACAATTCCCTGCATGCATGTTAGACAAATGCTAACTACACACACACACACACACACACACAATTCCCTGCATGCATGTTAGACAAATGCTAACTACACACACACACACACACACACACACACAATTCCCTGCATGCATGTTAGACAAATGCTAACTACACACACACACACACACACACACAATTCCCTGCATGCATGTTAGACAAATGCTAACTACACACACACACACACACACACACAATTCCCTGCATGCATGTTAGACAAATGCTAACTACACACACACACACACACACACACACAATTCCCTGCATGCATGTTAGACAAATGCTAACCACACACACACACACACAAACACACACAAACACACACACACACACACACACACAGACGTCAGAAAGCCAAGCAACAATCGACTCTTTGTCTTATCATCGCGTCCCCAATGACCCTCATTCAGCTCCAGTTATAAACTGTCCATGAACAGATATTCTATTTCTCCCCAAACACATGATGTCTAACATCTGACCCCATAAACACATGATGACCTTTTAAAAATTGGCAGAACACTGCCTCGTTGTATTTCTCACATTGCAAAAACAAAAGTGTATGCTGCAGAAATTATTTCTTGCTCGCTGATTTCACAAAGAGAAAAAACGCAGACAGAGATGCAGACAAGGACAAAGGCTTGCTTGTGTATGCAGAGGGCCACACAGGTGAGTCCAACAGAGAGGTAGACAGAAAAAAACACACACATACACCAATATCTGTCTCAAAAAAGCCAAACACACGAAGGTTGCATGGAATACTCACAAACAAAAGCTCAGTACAAGCACGCAGGTGTGTGTGTGTGTGTGTGTGTGCCCTCCCTGCAGTGCTTTAGCCAGCAGAGTGTGAGATGAGGATCCTCCCCTTGGGTGACATTACATAGCATCCCTGCAGTGTGTGTGTGTGTGTGTGTGTGTAACTATGTGTGTGTGTAGGTCTGCTGCATCAGCAGCACTTTACACCGAGGAGAAGGGACCGCCTGTACACACTCGGTTCACTCACCCACGTCTGCGGTCCATCACCTGACCCCTCGACACGCACAACGCGCTGGCGATCACTTGGCCGCCACCGTCAAGGCACATTTCAGGCAACGACGGCTTTGTGGCATTTATCTAAAATAAAACCACACTTTCCACAGAGGAAGTGGATACTTGCCCCCTCCCGGCACTTGGCATCGCTCCATTTGACTTGAAGAGCAAGAGGTAACAACAACAGCTCATGCTCGAGGTGAACACAGTCCAACACAAGGATAGAGATGTGTGAGCGAGCGTAAAAGGTTTTTCCTGTGAAATACGCCCGTTTGCTTTCTTGCTGAGACTCTATCCGGGCAAGACGAAGCTACAGCCTGAAGCCAGTTGGGTTTCTTTACGTTGGAGAGACTTTGTTACCGTTGGACAGACGACAGGCTTCATGTCTTTATGCTAAGCTAAGCTAACTGCCTCTTGGCTGAAGCTTCGGTACAGACCTGAGAGTGGGATCAATCTTCTGATCGAACTCTTAGCATGAATGCCAAGAAGAGAAAATGTCACTGAAGCATGAGTTCCTTCTCGACCTTGGAAACAATCCCAGCTCCAGAGATACTGGCTGGCTTTTGATGTCAAGATCCATCTTCGTGACAACTGAACAAACTCTGAAGAGAGCTTTCATTTATTCCCACGTCAGAAGACAAAGAAAGTGTACCAGAACGCAAGTCATTTCAAATTCCCCGGCCCTGTCCTCTCTCTTCCAACATCAGTGGTTGAATACATAACAACTAGCGTTACCCACAATCCTGGGAAGAGGGACTCTGATTTCCCATTAGAGCTTCCCCGAGGCAATCTCAGTTAATCGCATCCGCAGTGTTTACTTGCCTCGAACACGCCACACTCTCCCTCGAACCCTCTCTCTCTCTCTCTCTCTCTCTGTCTCTCTCTCTCCGTCACACAGCAGCACAGAGGTGAGGTTTGTTTCTGTGCTCTAGCAGAGAAAGTCGGGACACAAACACAAACTGAAACACCCTTTTTATAATAATAATAATAATAATGCATTTAATTTATATAGCCCTTTTATAATACTCAGACACTTCACATAATTAAAACATCTTAAAAGCTAAAAATAAATAAATAAGAATAGCTAAAATACAGGTAAAACAAATAAAACAAATAAATAGGGACTTTGAGTCGCTCGGACCGTGATAAGAAAGAAAACAAACAATCACACATTAAAAGGAGTTCTGAACAGGTGGGTTTTGATTTGCGATTTGAATAAGGAAATATCAGTGCAGTCTGGGATGAGTTTGGGGAGAGAGTTCCAGAGGGAGGGGGCAGATATGGAGAAGGCTCTGTCACCCCACGTCCGGTGCTTGGTCCTATGTGGGATGGACAGGAGATTGGCATCAGAGGAGCGGAGCTGACGGGATGGAGTGTGGTGTCCTTTATCCTTGAGAAATTTGCTAAAGTCAAGTTCCTTCTCCATGACTCGCTGCAGTGAACATGAACGCAGATTATGACAAATTATTTTTCGATTCCTAAGCACCAAAGTCAATATTGGACCCATTTCTTCACAAGCCACATGTTGTCCGAACATTCGGACACTGAAATGACGTTTATTCAGACAGACAAATCCTTGAAACCGTTCTCAAACACAGGAACACTCTCTCGGCAGGATTTTTACAAACAAGTGTGGCGTTAACAATGTGTGTGACGTGTTGCTCGCAGACACACACACACACACGTTATTTGGCATTCCTCAGTTAGGCATGCGGTATGAGGTCAGCTGTTTCTTGTCTTAAAGGTGTTGCCTCTCCCTATTAGAAGTGAAACATATATATAATATGTATAAATAAATACACAAACACGTACAAGGTTTGTTAAAACATGTCATGGATCTGACAAACTCTCCCAATGTTGGATTGAGTTTATTTATTAACCCGAGTGATGAATCTTTATCTAAAGTTAATAAAATAGTTAATCTTTACTAATCTTTTCAAAGTAATATCACCTAGTGCAATATTTAATGTTTTAGCAAAGCGGAACATGAGGTAGTTCCCCTTCTTTGAATAAGCTGCTCAGACCATTTCCTGATCTCGCTAAAGTTGTGACAACAAGAGCATTTGTCTCAACATGTGCAGCTTTTCTCGTTGGAATTTGCATTTCTGCACCGAACACAGCAGATCCGTAAACTCTGCCAAGTGCACCTTTGAAGATGGTGTACCTGTGAAGAAAAGACACTCTGGGTGCTGTAACAACTACCTCAAATGGGATTTCCAAAAGCATCACAAGTGTCCTTTACGCTGCACAGAACAAATGCAAAATCAATCCTGCGGCGGTCGAAGAGGCCGAGAGAAGCACCGGCACCCAACTGATGCACTGGAGATCAATATCCAATTCAGTTTACTAAAGTGCTAATCTATATTATATAATATTACAATATCCCCTTTTTATTACCACAACTACTGTCTCGTGTTTTATTCTCTTCATCTGTCGAACCCTTCATCTAATAGCTTCCCCCCCCCCCTCTCCTCCAGCTTTACAAGCAGATGAGACCAGACATTTTCAGCAAGTGCCCTTAATTTAGCTGAAGTGAAGAAGAAGTTAATGATCATGTCTCCATCAGCAGTTAGTTCTCTTCTCAAATGACAGACCTCATATAGCAAAGAAAATGCAGATTAAGGATGAATGAGCATCACTCCATGCAGTCACACTAAATAACAGGGCTAAAGCTAAAAGATGCCAAATCACACTAATGATCAAAACCTTAAATCTTACCTTAATAAATATTTGGCTTTCATGCAGGGCTAGGATTGGACACCTAAATCCTGTCAGCTCAACCCATAAAGCTGCATGTATGTAATGTTCATTTGCAAAGTTCATATAAGCAGCTAACACGTATCAGCACACAGAAGCATCCCTCAAAACTCAAGTCTGATGGCGGCTGAATGGCCCATGTGAGCTCTGAAGCGTTTCCTCTTTCTTAGCCGAAACCCCACATGCGAGGTGAAAACCCAATCAAAAGATAACTTTAGGCTGAGTCATGTGAAAACAAAGCAGAGCCTAACTTGTCCATGACAGAGTTTACAAACGAATAAGCAATATGCAAGTTAGCTGTTGCGAAGATCCCGTCCCGGCGAACACAGCGGGGAACTCGATCTGAGAGGGGAGATAATCACATTCAGCTCCTCGGTTTCGCTCTGTTCCAGATCAATGAAAGAAAAAATGCTTTCCGACAACGGCACAGAACAATGCTTTCCATTTTGAGAACAGAATCCCGCTTGACATTTAACAGCCCTTCTTTGGTAGTCACATCAACACGCACGCACACTTCCTCCAGACTCAGACCCTCGGCCCAATTCCTTGAGGTGTGTGTCTCAGACGAACAGGAGTGAGGAACAGGGCCTGCAGGGTGCCGAGCCGAGCGCTCCCCCGTTTGCCTCCCGTTGACGGCGACGGGGTTCTCGCTTGTTAAAGCCTAAGTGAGTGTGAAATGTGTGTAGTCTGCCTAACGACATCTTGACAGCCTATGATGAAAGTCTACTATCACAGCAGTCAGACAGGGTGTGATTATCCTCAGGACTGTCAGGCCCGCAGCAGCATCACTGTGTTCTCCATCAGTCCAGACACATTATGACCAGTGGATAAGTGCATGAATTACAGGCAGCTGTTCAGCCCCTCCTGAGAAGGGAACAGTTCTGGTTTCTCTCAAGTCATTTTACCACAAGGTGCTATGACTCAAAGCCTACACACCGAGAATGGAACGGGCCTGCGGAGGTTAAACAACATCATTTGAATAGTTTTATTCAAATGCGTCTTAAAAGCAACTGAAAAAAAAAATTAAAAGGGAATAGTTTGATACCACTCCGGCATATACGTTCAGTAAGAAGCCAGGAGATTATTAGCTTGAGACGATCACGTCACATTTCAGGAATGCGCTGATGAAAATAATAAATCATGCCCCAGCAACTTTTTTGTTGAAATGTCACAGTTCAGCTCAATATCCAACATCAGAATTGATGCATCCCTTGTGGAACAGGTGACGTTAACAAACAAAAAACAACCGATCATTAGTTTGTCTGTAATAAAACCCAATTTAAACATGTCAGCAGCGCTTTCAGATGTAGCTGCAGTCTGAGCTGGATGTTTGGACAGCTCCAGTGTGATCCTTTCAATTAAGGGCTGTGTGAACTAAAGCCTGTAACTCTCCTTAGACTTGAACTGGTGCAGTTTGCTAAAGTCCCCTTTTGCTCCTCACTCAACTCCCTTCTTAGGTGCAACAGCTGCACATACCCGGTCCGGTCTCCATCCAAATACCAGCATTCACAGCATGCTGCATGCTGCATGCTGTGAATGCCCTGAAGATAAAACTGTTACAAAGCATTTGTCATGCTGCTGTCCTCTTATATTTGCCGCCACACAGTCAACTGCTTTGAGAGTAAAAGAGATTTAGTCATACACAGACATCCAGCTACGTGTCTTTGATTTGTGTGTGTGTGTGTGTGTGTGTGTGTGTCTGTGTGTGTGTATGTGTGTGTGTGTGTGTGTGTGTGTGTGTGTGTGTGTGTGTTGTAAGCTGCACACGGCTGCCATCAATACGATGACAAGAATACCAGCCGAAGTAGAAGACGGAAGAAGGATGAGCATTTTGGGATCTTTTTTTTAAGCATCATTCAGGTAATTTTACGCATTTGGACTTAGACACAGAGGGTTATTTCAAGAACTCTACACTCAGGTTAGTCTCGGGTACAGATTTACTATTTAAAACACGACTGCTGCCAGTTTTGACAGAGTTATATATTCGATAGGTTATATATTCACCATGCTCTTATGGAGATGTCGGAGAAATACAGAGTTCATTAATGTTTAGCGTAAAACAAAAGGAAGTGAAGCGAAAGCAAAGGGAAGGGAAGCTATAAGTGCAAATTGTGTTCGCTGAAGCAAATGTCAACTTCTGTGACAGACAGTCAGCTGCAGGGTGGATGGCCTGCAGACAGCTCCTATGCAACTACTAAACAAATAAACACTGGCTGAGGAGGGGGGTTCTATTGGCAGCATTTGGCTCGGTGTGTGTGTGTGTGGGGGGGGGGGGGTGGGGGGGGGTGGGGGGGGGATGGATCCGAGTAAAACTGACAGAGTGTGAAAATGGGTGTTTATTTACTCTGCAGGAAATTCTGATTTACAGTTATAGAGAAGGATGTATGTGTAGACTAGTGTGTGTGTGTGTGTGTGTGTGTGTGTGTGTGTGTGTGTGTGTGTGTGTGTGTGTGTGTGTGTGTGTGTGTTTGTGTGTGCCTCATGCATCACATGTGCACATAGACAGTATGTGTGTGTTTGTTCATGCCAGCTCTATAAGAAAAGGAGAGGCCATGTACTGGGTTTGAGGACTGAGCAGCATCCACATATCCATACAATTTATGGAATAATGTGTGTGTCTGTGTGTGTGTGTGTGTGTGTGTGTGTGTGTGTGTGTGTGTGTGTGTGTGTGTATGTGTGTGCACACGTAACTTAAACCAGTAAATCTGTCATCAGGGAAAGCTGATATTCATCTAAAAAACAAGTACAGGCGGATCTCGCTGTCATGAAAAGGAAATTGTTTCCCACAAATGTTGGTGAGCCTTAAAAATAACACATGAAGAAGAAGAAGACATGCCAAACCATAACTGGTTTCCTGTTCTTACGATACAGCCATGTATACAGACACAATGTAGACAAGGAGGCACACAAGAGGGAGAGCATAACGCACATGTAACCTCACTGGTCCTATAAGGCCATTCATTTCTAATGACTATTGAGGTCCGTGGTTATAACATTGTGAAGATGGCACCAGGGTCGTATAGTTATAGTAATTGTGTAAACAATGAATTCTTCAAACATAAACCTAATGCAGCAGCCTATGGGAGATTGGAAATGAAGGACAGGAGGCTACACGCCGCAAGCCTATTTGAAACGAGACCAAATGAGGAGGAGAAACTCAGAGGAGAGAGAGCTGCTCCCGGAACATCCAAGTGTCCCCCGCAGCATCAGCATCATCACCGTCATCCCCGCGCTGTCTGTCCAACACGAGCCGGCTGAAGGCAACAAGTCTCCAGCGTGACATCCTCCGTGCTCACAGCGGCTCTCACTGCCGCAGTCACAACTACAGTGGGCTCTCTGTCAGGGAAGTTTCCCGATGCGCCCCTCCACACACACACACACGCACATACACATATGTATATATAGATATACACACTGACACACGCGCACCTTCCCAGCCCAGGAGCAGCCGTGAACCATAAACAACCACGAGAACACAACTTTTACACGCAGGCGTGGAGATATTAAAACGAGCGCTCACCGGAGAAAGGCGGCTATCCCAAAGAAAGATCTGCGTTCAGCGGCGGCGTGAACAGAAAAGTGGTTGGTTTTGTTTGTGTCTCCTTCGTCTAGAGCTTCCGGTGCAGCATTAAAGACGCGGGGCCGGCGGTGTCTGAGGACGATGGACACAGACGGCGCTGCGCACATTTCTGGACGTGAGAGACGCGGAGCTGCTCGTTTCAGTCTGCCCCGCTGCGAGAGCTCCGCCAGGCAGCAAGGCAGCAGGACGCTGGTGGGAGGAGGAGTGCTCGAGAGAGTGCTGCTGCTGCGCGAAGCCTTGTGGGAAATGTAGTTCCCCGGTACTGAAGGCTCCCATGCTGGCTCCTGATAGATGTTTCTGCTATAGAGCGTTTTTTTTTTTCAACGTGATTATAAACGAAATATAATGCTATAATACAAAATGTTAATAAAGAGATTGTGAATGTTAAATAGACTAATATATAATGTAGAAAAGAAACAAACGCACTGAAGAAATAAAAATGCAAACTAGAGCTGAGGGTGTTGTATGTTGTTGCCTCCATATTCTAAAGCTTCTTATATTCTAAAGGCTGATTGGATTTGAGATTGGTGCTTGGTATATTTAAAAAATGGACTTGACTATGTTTTAACAAACTTCTTAACTGTTCATGTTTTGTACTAAAATATAATATGAAACATTCTCAAAATTCAATGAATCCCGCCAGCAATTTTAAACAGAACATATTGCCTTGATAAATGTTTTTTATTTAATGTTCACTAGTCATGCTAACATGATTTATGAGTAACATGTTTATTTATATGTCACATGTAGAAAGAATCATAAAAAGAGTTAGAATTACAGTCGAAGAGACTGTGAATGTGTGTTCTTCACACTGCTGGGGTCACCCTAAAACATCTGGGATCTCCTTCGGGACACAGAACTTGAATGGTGACTGTTGTAATGAATACAATACTACCAAAGGCCTACTTTCCTGCACATTATTAGACTTGAGGGTGAAATACCTTTTCTCCAGCAGTAAATGCACTGGTATTTTACAAGAACCCCCCGGGTGTTCTCACACACATTGTCACAATCATTCCCGATTCCTTCTCGCAACTCCTAATATCACAGCTTACTCTGTATTCACACCTCATATAGTATGGATTCAACCTAAAGTGTGGCTAAGATATATTAACTCTTAAACTAACTGTATTGTGACATATTGAACCATATTATCCAACAGTAAAACAATGACAACTTTACACCAAGAAGCAGAGGCAACAATAACAGAGTCTAGCAGCATTAGTTTTAAAAATCCCAAAAAGCAGAACATCCTAAACATTAGTACCTCCTTGTAGGATCATTTCACAATGAAAATGACAGTTCACAAGTTATTATTGTGCTCAGGCGGAGGACTGGATAAATGAAATCCTGCACCAACACAATACCTCTTTTCTTTTAGGTCAAACATCCTCCTGAGCATCCATTGTTCCTGAGCGCTCTCTCCCCCACTTTCTTATTGCCGGACTTACAGTACAACTTAATTAGTATCTGTGTGTGTGTGTGTGTGTGTGTGTGTGTGTGTGTGTGTGTGTGTGTGTGTGTGTGTGTGTGTGTGCTTGTGCGTGTGTGTCTGTGTGTTTGTGTGTGTGTATGTGTGTGTATGTGTGTGTGTGTGTGTGTGTGTGTGTGTGTGTGTGCTTGTGCGTGTGTGTCTGTGTGTTTGTGTGTGTGTATGTGTGTGTATGTATGTGTGTGTGTGTGTGTGTGTGTGTGTGTGTGTGTGTGTGTGTGTGTGGGTGTGGGGAGTGTATAGGAAATGCGTCTGCTTCTCAGTAGCCGTGTGTCTAAATTTAGAGCCCAGTGCCTCCACTGTCCAACTGTCACAGGCTGCGTCGGACTGTCGGCCACTCAGGAAAGAGACTTAAGGCGTGTTGAAGTTAGTATAAATTGCACAAGCTCGAGTGGGCTGATCTGAGAATAACACATTTGTTCTACACACGCCCTGAAAACAGAGTGGCTATAAATACACAGCTGCTATACTGAAAAGAGGTGAAGGAAAGGCACATTCAATGCAAATGTTCTTTAGAAAATGGACACAAGGTGATGTGCAGTGTTTTTTTCTTCTAAGTCCAAAAAATGTTTGAGCACTGAAAACTATCCGTTTTAATATATATATATTACAGAATTGTGTTGTGTTTTTGTTGATGCTAACAAAATGTGGCCAAGATTTGGCAACCTTTCCTTGCAGAAATACAAGAGTTGTTGTTTTGCTTCCCCATTAGACACCCACACACACACACACACACACACACACACACACACACACACACACACACACACACACACACACACACTTAGTTATTTCATTAAAGCAATTCATGCCATGATTCAATTGAACTTAACACAGTCAACATTTAAATGCATTTCCATTTCTGACATGTTTTTATACCCTGAAAGACTTTTGACCTTTTTTCATCTGCTGAGTGCAGGAAACCGCAGTAGCTTGAGACCATTTCCCATCCTCCCTGTCTATTTGATTAGGAGATATGTCTGTTTGGTTGTCGATTTGGAGAGCAGCACCTCCTTTATTGACTTAATGCAGTCACAGACCCCCCGACCCGTCCTCTCCTAACATAATTTTGCATTGTGAGATCATTTGTCAGTTGATTACCAGACGGTGGCACAGTCGGTTTTCTTGTGAGTTTGCAAATGAGCTTTGTCATATTGTTTTGAACAAGATGGTGCTGTCTCCCGCTAATCTTTATAAAGGCTGGGAATTTACTTCAAGAGGTGTTATTTAACAAATACTGTTGGCTTAAATAGACACCAATCATTATAGGAGAGGGCAGGAATGTGGTTGTACATCATTGACACCTGCAGAAGCCTATTGCTATTTACACATAAGGTGTGCAAAATTACCATAAATGTCATGCACATACATATTTATGCACCGACTCTCAAAGAGCTAAATACCAGATGGAATTGTAAGGAAGGATCAATTACATCAATCTCCAAGTCATCCACAGCTCAGTGTATAGTTACTTATCATCTGGCGCTCTCTAGTGGCGCGCGTGAGACGCGCTAGTCTCTGCCGAGGTTAGAGGTCAGAGCAGAAAACATGGCGGCTTCCGGCAAAGCGACCGTGGTTTTGAAGGCTGTGAAGAAAATAACGGTTCAGTTTTGTCCATTTGAGTCTAACGTCCGGTCCACGCGGTAAGAAGTGTGTGTTGAAGTCTCGCGGAGTAATGGGGTCGTTTTTGTGAGACTGGAACTATGTAAAAAAAGGCGTGTTTCGTTAATGAGGCGGCCGTCAGCGACGTGGTTTCCAAAACACGTTCGCGAGTTCAGTCTTTAGGTTGTTTATTGACGTTATCTAATAACTTGTTATGATCTAATCATTGAAGGAGGGTTTGTGTTTGAAGAGTTTGACTTATAACGTGACCCATGACGTAACAGTTAAGGGTTCCCCTCGTTACTCGTTGCTGTTGAGGGAAAATGTGTTTCCGTTCACTTACCTGCTATACCGACCTACATTATGTAACAAAGGGATTCGACTCGCATGTAGTCTAACTTCTTATATATTTGGGCTGAAATAATATTGATAGATAATAAAGTAGAGCCGCTGCACACTCACGAACTTTCTTTTTTTTTTGTGGCTAATATTCCCTTCTTCACAGCAGCCCCCGGGTCATACAGGGTCAACACTGGTGTAATAGATGATGGTCCTGGTCGTTTTAGTGTGTCACAGCCATCCCAGTGAGCCAGCATACACAGCAGCAGGGTCCTGGTCCACCTACATGTACCACAATGAGTTGATTACACCCGTGTGACCAGTGACTTGTCAAACTTTCCGGCCCATTTGGGTGCTTGTGTTAACCTTGGCCTGTGTTGGAATTTATTGAGATAACGAAACTTCACCAACCAGTAAGAGTAATGCAGCTGTAACCTCTCACACCCTTAGGGTGCAACAACAACAAAAGGATGTGTAATGGCCATTGCTCACTAAATGTAGTGTTGGTGAATCATGTGAAACATGATTGTGTCTTCTATCTGTACTGTAGTCGGGAAGTAATAAGTTAGTCGAGTCATGTAGCGACACCAAATTGTAAAATATGTGTCAAAAACGTGTACTAAAGTGATTCATTGAATTGACTTGGTTTCTTTCCATCGCTGCAGTAGTTGACTCAATGTGCTCCTCTTGCCCCACAGGGAGTTTCTGGTGATGGTGGGCTCGGAGAAGGCCAGGTCTACCAACATAAACTGTGAGGTGATACCGTTGGTGAAGCACGACAAGTCTGCACCCGTAGTGGATATCACTTACTGTGAGTATGGCCTGACCACATTCAAACATGCAGGAGAAGACTTCGAACCGGGAGGCTTCATGAAGCGGTTCATTGTTGCTGGAGTTTTGCATTTGCAGTTCAGATTCCTGGCATCGTTTTAAACCACTGAAGACGTTTCTGTTTTTTTATATCCCCATGAAGCCAATTTATGTTGTTTATCTAGTTTTTATGACTTGTGAATTTCACCAGTCGTTTATGTGCAGTAAAGACAGGACTTGTGTCTTAGTAATTATCAAAGAGAGGATTGAGAGTTTTGCATCTGGAAAACCTCAAGCAGATATTAATGAACATATATAACATTGACACGCTCTTTGCTGGAGAGAGAGAGAGTTAAAGACGGATGGACAACAGCAGAGTGGCAACAAACAACTGAAGGAATCACAATACATCTAAGCAGCTTAATTACATTTTGTAATATTAATGTCCTCTTTTCCACTTTTCTTTTGTCCAATTATTTCTTAGAATTTGACTATCTGAAAAGAAACTATATCTATTCTAAGAAAGTCACTTGAGCTTGTGCTTCAAGAAAACTTTCGTCCTGTTTTATTTTTTAATTGCGGGAGGTCCAGATGGGCTCTGTCTTTTTAAAAAGTCCCTTGAGATGTTGTTTCTGCTGAGAGGTGATCGACCGATCAATGAACTTGATCACTGTGACGAGTGAGTGGGTGTTATTGCTTGTTGATTGGACTCAGGTAAAGGTGGCTCTGTACGTGCAGCTCAACGTCTCACATACATCTGTGTGACCTGGTCTTTGAATTTCTTGCTGATAATGTCACTGCACGATTACTCACACACAAGGAGTCAAGTTGAAATGTCTGTCACAGGTCAGCAGCACATTGCACGGCTGATGGCCATTGTGTGCTCCTTGACTTCTGCTCAGAGTTAACTTTGGACCTTCTTGCTTTTTGTACCCCTTAAACAGAGATAATGGTCATTGTGTCGTTATGAGTCGTCTCATTGTGTCTTTGTCTTCCTCTACCACAGTAGATGGAGACAAGCTGGTGTTGAAGGGAGCAAACTTGACCAGCAGCGAGATGCTGAATGCATTTCAGTCACTGTGCACGGACAAGGACCTGCAGGCAAAAGCAGCAGCAGCGAAGAAATAACCAGCCTTGTGTACATATACATATATATATATATATATATATATATATATATATATATATATATATATATATATATATATATATATATATATATATATATGTATATATATATATATGTATATGTATATGTATATATATGTGTATATATATATGTATATGTATATATATATATATATATATATATATATATATGTGTGTATGTGTGTAGCATGAATCTGTATTTAGCTGTGTATATTCTGAGATTTGTATTATTAAAGTATTATTAAGTGTGGATTGACCTTTCACTCAAGCTATCCTGCATTGATTGTGCTGTGAAATAATAATAATACTAATACTTTAGACCGGCATGATACTCTGTGACTCACACCATCGGAGCATCACATGCTACCAGATGTTCATCGCTATCAACATGAACTTTACTTTAAAACCCTCTCGTTCAGGGGAAATGCGTCAACATTAGCTCCGTCAGCAATGCTTATTTTCTTCATATTTCAATTGAAATGCTTTAACTGCCTAAAAACATGCTGTGATCAGTACAGTCATGGTGTGATCTTGCATAATGTGCCGTTTTCCTGATAAAAGAGATCATTCCAGCGTTTGAGAGAACATTATGCAAGCTCCAACCTTTGACACAGCAGGCTTAAAGGAAATTTGGCACAGTTTTGGATGCAGCCCCACTGAAAAAAAAAAAACCTTTCAACTAGGCGGAGATAAGTGAAATCCTGTCCCCTCTGCTAGCTGCTCTTTGTCCCATTAGCGTCTGTAACTTCATTTATATTTCATGGTTTGCACATAGAAAATGTATTTTCATCAGTTCCTTATGTAGTTTATCATTCATATTCTAATAATATGTTGTGTTGGGTGCTACTATGACAACAAATTTCCCCTTGGGGATTAATAAAGTATATATATATATATATAAAAAATCTTATATACTGGCAAGTAAAATGTGTACCACCTCGTAATGTGTCACCCTCTGTAAAAGGTTGTAACTAATGGATTAATTAGTAGGCTAAATATTGTATTTCTGCACTATAATATATATATGACCTTTATTTAACCAGGTAAAATCAATTGAGAACCAATTGTCATTTACAATGATGACCTGGCCAAGAGGCAGTAGCACAGTCCACACAAGTGACACAAACAGCACTGATACAATACAGTATGACAAACACATGAGAAAATGGCTAAAAACAAAATAGGTAAATTAATAAACACTATGTACAAAAAAAAGGCGGATTACTGGATGTTCTTTGTAAAAATGGAAGAGAGAGAGAAGTGAGGTCAGCAAGTACAGCAGTCAACTATGACTATGACTCCCAATAGCACGTATAATACAGTTATAAAGGTAACTAATCCATCATTAAATGATGGAGAGGTTCTTACTTTCTTCGTCTTTAAAATAATTGGCATTAATCATTCATAAGTGAGTAAAGGTTTTGCTGTTACAAATAATAAATTGTAAATAAATAGATGTTGCTGTCGGCAGCCAATATGTAGGAGTAAACAGGGCCAGCCGACGTGTGTTTATCGGCTTATAATTTATCTATAAAGTTATTTATTTATTTACCATTAATTAAGGCATTAGTAACAATTCATAATCCCAGGGTAATTTAAATTAAATAATGGGCAACAGTCACTCACTATATCTCCCATGAGGCATTGACAGTGTGGTTTTTGTCCAAGTGTTGTTGTCCAAAATTACAATATGAGTGTTGTACAATTTTACCATGAGGAGAAGTGACCGATTTATGCCCATGACGGTGTTCCAGATTTGGATTATTGTTTAAATACAAAACACATTTAGTTGCACATGATAGGACCAAGAAGCACCAGAGGTGGGAATTCAACGCTCAAATATATGACGTAGTAGGCTGTGATTGGTTCCCACCGCGTCGCTGGATGTTGGGCTGGCCCTTTAAAAACGAGCCTGTTCCCACACTGGGAGAGAGTTGAACCCTGAGTCCCTCCGCTGGTTGTTGCCCAGGATATCCCACCACAAACTGCAAACATGGTTGAGCAATTTATTGGGACGTGGAAGATAACTTCCAGCGAGAACTTTGATGACTACATGAAAGCAATTGGTAGGAGGGAGTGTGTGTTTAAAGCCAGTTGATGGACAACTCTCATCACTTGTTGCTCAATTATGAATGAATTATGCTTGATTCGGTTTTATAACGCTAACGCTCAGTTTGTGTAGTGTCTATGATTAATAATATGTGTTGAGCTCGTCAACACATATTATTTTTCACTGTGTTATATTCCATGCATTTTGAGGATCTCGCCCCTCCGGCTGTGCAGGTGTGGGCTTCGCGACCCGGCAGGTGGGGAATCGGACCAAGCCCAATTTGATAGTGAGCGTGGACGATGACGGGATTGTGTGCCTGAAGTCTCAGAGCACCTTCAAAACCACCGAGATCAAGTTCAAGCTCAACGAGCCGTTCGATGAGACGACCGCAGACGACAGGAAGACCAGGGTCAGTGCAGGCTGAGCCCCCGAGGGCAGCCCGGGGCGGGGGGGTGGGGGGTGGGGGGCAGCGTCTCTGCAGCGGGCCGATCCGGGTCAGGAGGTAGTAACGCGCGTGTGTGTGTGTGTGTGTGTGTGTGTGTGCGTGTGTGTGTGTGTGTGTGCGTGTGTGTGTGTTGTGTGCCCCGCAGACCGTGGTGAGTCTGGAGAACGGCACGCTGGTGCAGAAACAGAGCTGGGATGGCAAAGAGACCAATATCGAGAGGGAGATCACTGATGGGAAATTGATAGCGGTAAGGAATCACTTCTTTTTTTTAAAAACTATTTCCTCTGGGAAATGAAACTTGGCTAACTGGGTAGTAATTTAGTGTTCGATTATTTCACGTAATGTGTCATCGCTCGTAAGCACTTTTTCTTAAACGTTAACAATTTAAAAAAAAATGTTGATTTGTTAATACGTTTTAATGAAAATGATTCCAATGCAAATTAAATATGTTCATAAAGACTTATTTCTACCGCTCCGTGCCCACATTCCACTTGAGAGAACAAACATGTAACTTAGGGCAAAATGAATGATTGGATTAAAATGTCAAGAAATCAAAGTATCCCCTCATGTGGACTAAGTAGATGGCAATTAGTTTATAAGACAATATATTAAGAAGATGTTGAGAACCTCTAACAGGGATATACTGAAACATTGACTTTGGAAAAACTAATATTATAGAGCTCCTTCTCAAAACATATCCGATAATTCAACTTCACCCTGTTTCCAAGTGTGCCTCTATTGATCCTCACACCTGATTTCTCTCTTTTCCCACAGAAATGCATAATGGGAGACGTGATTGCAGTGAGGACGTACATAAAGGAGGCGTGATGGGGTGCCTTCGGCCCACTCGACGGATGCATTGCCGGATGACAGGCTCAGTTCAATGAGCGTAGAACCAAACCAAAGCAAAGGCGTGTCCTTCTCTATCTATTCTTTACCTTCACTGTGTTGCCAAAATCAAATTTATGTGCCCCTGTTCTCCAACATGACACATTTGGTTTCATTTGGAATTGTTGTGGTGATTTGAATAAAAATGAATGAAAAACATGTAAAAACCGTGTCTCTGAGTTCATTGAATGTTAATCAAAAGTAGTTGTCAAGTTGTTCTGCTTTTTCTTTTGGATGGTGTTACGTCCAAATTCAATTATGGTATTCTTCAAAGCATTCCAATCATTAGGGCCCGATGAGGAATGCTGCACAAAAAGTGCTCTAATGGGAACATACCACCTAATCTGATTTCCTGACTTTAATGGTTTATTCCCATGCTTGGTGAATGTTACTGTAATTATTCCACATCCAATCACATTTTCCAGCTACTTTGGCTTGTACAGTCCTTTCATGCTTCCTTATTTTGGTCCGAGGATAAGTAAAATGATCCAAACATATTCCAGATTTAAAGGTCAAGACGTAAAAGTCAGCCATCCTGATGATGTATGATGTGAGTTGGCAGGGACTCCTGGAGGAATGTGAACTCTTCTTTACAAGTTTTGAGGGGATCATGCTGAGAGGTCAGTGAGGAAATGTATCGCCTCTTCCTTTTTGGGAGGTCGGACATTTCCCGTACTGGCAGCTGTGCGTACATGGAGGCACTAAAAGCATTATGGGTAATCCCCAGTATTTGGCCACTGGATAAGTGTTTCAGTATGTTGGGCTGTATGTTTTGGGGGGGATTGTTCCAGAGCTGACGACCACTTTCCCACGACAGGAAAAGGGGGACGATAGCACTGATTGGACCTAATGGCCAAAACAGCTGAAACAGGTGGAAGTGGGGACCAACAGTCTCGTTCCTCTCTGCTGGGACAATGGCACCGGCAGTCGTTGAGGAAGGCACACTGTGTTCGTACTTTGGAGATGCGCCAAGTGGATGACAATATCCCAGTGACCGGCTGGCAAAGGTCACCAGAGTAAAGTTGTAATGTTTCATCGGCCGTGTTTCAATCCCTCAAAGACATTTCCGTTCTGCAGCGAAAGAGCCATTCGGTAACGAGTCTGGACCTCTGTGAAATAACACGCTCCACTAGTCCCATGCTCATGGTATTAATGTGCATCGTCCCTTCTTAAATGAAGTAAACAGAGTTCTAACATTGTCATTATCATAGTATATTGTGCTCACAATATGTATTGTCCTACATAAGGGTGTGTTTTATGAAATTGCAACAAACAAACTGATACACGTAACATCTGGGCCAACGAAGTGTTCAAGGAGTTTCTGGCTCTTCAAATTATTTAGCGAAGCTGCCATCTACCGTTTAATGTGCTGTGTGCACTTCACTTGGGAACTCGAGGCCAATTGAAGTGTTAATCTGATCGCTTAATGATGTTTGAATTCAATTGGAGAGCTATTGCTTTTATCTTCTCTCGCCTGTGTACACTCTTTTGCCAATGCTAGGTATTGTGTATGCACATTATAAAAGTACTCTGAAAAGCATGACCATTTTCTCACAGCCAGAGAGAAGAGATCACATCTGCTACGGATTGACTTACAGGTGCAGCGCTTGTGATCCACAGGCATCGCCATCACTTTGTTTGGATAACTGCGGGGAAGAGGCAGATCTCCACCTCCTTGTTTTATCTCCCACATCTTGATTCGATGGACTTTGGTGTTTCTAAATTAATGCAAAGTGGAGCTTTTTGTAAGTGGCTCTTAGTGATAGCTTTTAGCCTTGTCCCACAAGTTGCAGCGTCAACATTTCAATAGCCAGGAGGTTTGACAGTATAAAAAAAATACAACCATAAACATAATTGTGAGGCAGCGATTCCCTCTGCAGATATGAAATATTATGCTGTTAGCCTTTGGCCAAACAGGATAGAAACGGAGGAAAGGTCCGATCTCGACAGAGGCGAACCTCCCATCAGCAGAGTGAAAATTAGGAAACGGTTTCGGAAGGACAATGATAGTGAGAAGCCTGCTGAGAGTTAACTGGCGGAGGTAGACAGCGGAAAGAGGCCGCAGGCTAAATGCCCGGTATGATAGTTATTTTAAAATAATGTACAAGATAATACACAAAGGTATAAGTAGTGTGGCATGAAATAACTCCTCACACAATGTAAGCTGCTAAATCCCCCCCTCATTGTATTTGTCTCCATACGTTTGATTGTATGTGAGTGTGAGTGTGTGTGTGTGTGTGTGTGTGTGTATGTGTGTGTGTGTATGTGTGTGTGTACATGCGAGAGAGAGCATGTGTTCTCATGCTATAAAAACAAAGGTATCTTGTTGACACTGGGGTTGTTCTTTGTTAAGAAAGATTGTCTTGGACATTAGAAGAATGAAATCACATCCTTTGCAAAACATCTGGAAAGCTCCACTTGAACTGCAGCGCTGACACCCTTCCTTTGCTTGTCCGCTGCTTGTCCTTAACTTAAACTCTGTCAGGCACGTTTACAGATAGACCACGGGGGGTTGTGGCGGTTTGCATGGAGGCAGGAAATGATTCTGAATGTAAGCCAACGTGAAGCTTTTAATGCATGTGAATGTGAAGCAATCCTCCTAATGTACCAGCTTGTTAACATGGATGTAGGTCTGTGTGTATGTGTGTGTGTGTGTGTGTGTGTGTATTACCTTCACATCACATTTCATGACTGATCTGGAAAGTAAACAACATGTGCATAAAAAGTATCATGAATGTTTTTGCCCCAGACCTCATGACGGAGGTCCAGATTGAGCTCCAATGTTTATGTCATGTTTACTTGTATCACTCTCCCGGTCTAAAAATCACCTCCATCATAGGTGGAGTATAACACATCTGCATGATTGTATGGATTTTGAAGTGTATAAATATAAATGAAAGATGTCTGTTTATGTCAAACACAAACACATTTGAGTGGAGTAAGAGCTTTCATTCTAATGCAACACACAACGTGTTTACTTTACTTTATGATGCACTACCACAATACCTGACAAATGTGCTCCAGTAATTCAATCTGAGTAGACTTTCTATCATTTCAGTCATGAGTGATTCACTTTTTATTCATTCATTTGCTGGTGGAGGAACTGCTTTCATGGCCAGACACTTGCTAGATGCAGTCATTCACCCATTCTTCAATTCAGGGATGCTGGTACTCGTAATGAGAGAGAATGATGTGTGTAGGTCACAGCTTCCTGGGCTGTAAAAGTTCAGTCACAACAATCTAATCTGTAATGCAGAGAACAGACTTTGGGATTTTCTAACCAAATATTACAGGAAATATAAACAACCAGGAAAGTTAGGAACAAACTCAGGGACACTTTTCCACCTCAGACAGATTAGTTTTGAAAGTGAGAGATCGTTTCCTTTTCCAGTCGTTTTTTCTGCCTTAAACTTAAATTTGATCACATTTGTTATATGCATATATGGACACACATGAAATCCAGCCACTGCATTTAACGCAACCTATGCATTAAGGAGCCGTGGGCTCATTTAAAGCAACTTGGGGTTGAGTGTCTTGCCCAAGGACACTTCAACATGTGGGCGGGGGATTTAACTGCAGCTTGTGGTTTCAACGTTAACAGACAGGTTTTAAGGCGTCTTCTCAATCATTTTAATTGTCAGAGAATAAAAGCCCAAAACAACCCTCTATTCTAGCAACACACTCATACTTTAAACTTTAAAGTGACAGTCTCAACACTTTAAAGTTTAAAGTGTTGAGACTGTCACTGCATATGTCAGCAGTACAACGATGACACAGGAGAACAGCACGTCTGGACTTCAATAATAATAATAATAATCCATTTAATTTATATAGTGCTTTTCAAGATACTCAAAGACACTTTACACCGTAGACACAGCTACGGGGAGCAATGCAGGGTTAAGTGTCTTGCTCAAGGACACATCGACTAGGGCAGGGATTGAACTGCCAACCTCTTGATTGAAAGACGGGCATGCTAACCACTGACCCATAGTCACCCCACTTCACAACAACTTGACGTCAGACATCTCATTGGGGCTTGATGTGTTGAGTCTGAACCACTTTGGTTTCAGGGAAATTCAAGAATAAAAACATAAGTACAGGAAAAATCCCACTCCCACTCTTTGTGTTTTTCCACTTGGGTTTCTGCTGGAGGGTAGGGACAACCCCGGGATTAACCCCCACCTAGCTACGTCTCACTGACTCTACATACCTCCACATTCACTCAAAATACTGAACTCACATCAGTCTTACCTCAATCCTCTCCACAGGACCTGTGGCACCTGTGCTGATCCAAGATCAGTCTCCCGAGGCAACCAAACAGTTGGGCAGAACCATGTCAGTCGAGGCCCCACGGGACTGTAGGGGAGATTGGTTGCCATGCAACAAGCTTTCTCGCCACTGAACCTTGCATTCCAGTTCCACTTAAGAGCGAACTCTGATTTAATCAACACTTTTCCGAATGTTATGCAAGCTGTCTGGTGCAGAGGCAGGCTGTACTATTACCTCCCCAAAACACTCAGAGAGACATGTCTTGGAGTTCAGGAAGGGACTCTGTTTTGAATCAAAAATTGCAGTGAGGAGCTCTGGATTAAACCAATCAGTCCAAAATATTTAAATGATCTTTCTTTGTCACATATCAGTAGTCATAGGTGCTTAGTTATTCATCCGATGGGCACAATTAGTCATTTCCAATGCGTACAAACATACTTGCTTTTATAAGACATTCGCAACAAACCGGAACAGACAAGGAAAAACGTTCACTTCTCTTTTCTCTTTGGCCTCATACACGAAAAGGGTCAGAGGTCACATGCTCAGCCAAAGCCAACTAGCATGTGTTTTGGGATTTTGGCTTTTGCCCCAATTCTTGATGTATGTATTAATCTATATCAATCTCAGATTGATATAGATTTAGATGGTTGCTTGATGCATTGAAAACAATCTTATCAAACTCAAAATTATTCCTAATAAAGTGGTTTCATTGTCAAACTATTCTCACTTCAAGTAGAACGGTTGTAGAGCCAGCACAACATATAACTTCTAAAGGCCTTTCCGTGAGGAAATACAGTTTTGCCTTTGAGGACACCACAAAGAATCCCTGTTTTTCAAGTCACCCCACAGGAGTTCCTGTGAAAGCTAAGCTAAGATCCTGCTGCGAGTGATTGTGTGGCTCAGAGGAAGGATGGTGGAATTCTTTAAAGTGAGGCTATACATACCAGAGCCAACACAATGGTTTCCCCTAGAGAGAGCGCCATTCAAAACTCAGCACTATGCATACACAAGCATGTTTAACCAGCTTGCTTTTCAGTCACTGTGTCTATGATTTTGCATCTATGTTCAATAGCAGATAAAGAAATTCTTTGCTTAGCAATAAAAAGTCAGAAAGTGTTCCTTATCTGCTCTGAATCTTCCTCAAGTCACCCCAATGTTGGGCTCATCCACTCCTCCTATGACGACTGTGTGACAGAACATGTGATTTGTGATCTGGTGATCTGGTGATGGTGATGGTTATGGGGTGAGTAAAGAATGGTGTGTTCTTTGAAAACAGTGTGCGTCCTGTGAGCTTGAATATATGTGTGTCTGAGTAAATCATATGGGAAGTAACACTGTAGATGGTCTCTATTTGGTCACATCAAGCATTCTTTGTGCTCAACCTTGAGGAGGAACTCAGTGACTCTGTAACATGCAAAGCGATTTATTTTATGGCCGCAGCATGAAGAGCGTGAAAGGTAGTTCTGTAAGGGAAAACACATTTCAAACACAAAATTACTACATAATCAAATCAGAAATTGTAACTGTGAAACTGTAAGAGGAAGACATGTTCTTCCCTAAGGAAGTTTCAGCTAATTTGCTTAAGCATTAAAACGTGATAAGTGAGCTTACTTCAAATTGGTATTTGCAGGACATCTTATCATTAAAATCAACACATGAAAAGCAAATTACATCAACCATACCCATAAATATTGTCTTGGGAAGTTTCAAAACTTTGATGACAAAATCATATGGGACCATTTTCCATGACCCATTAGCGAGCCACGCTGGGGAGTTCAGAAGAAAACATTACAGTCGGCAATTTAACTGTCCCACAGGAAGCACCATTCGCCATCTTGTGCCAGACAAACAGCATTCTGTCTATGCACAAACAAGGCAAGATGTCAAAGTGTGGAGTGGATTAATGATAATGGTAAAGTAACGGTTTGTTGTGGGTTCTGTGCCATCAGTGTGCACACAGACACACTAACCTTCTGATGCAGGTGGTATGGATGAATGGAGTTGACATTTTCTCTCTGTCCTGGGTTCAATGGTGTATTAGGCCATGTAACTGCAGACAGAGAGAGAAGGTTAGGTTTAGAAACATGAGTCACTGAAGCTCTTTATACTTGTGAACTTCACATTGATCCCTTTGTCTGCCTGTCTGTCTGTCTGTCTGTCTGTCTGTCTGTCTGTCTGACTGTAAATATTGCTGAGGACCTATGGGAAGTGCAATCTCGGTTCTTGAGATCTACTGGATATTTTGGAACAGGCACTGCACTAGTTTCAAGCCAAATATGACTGTATCTTGCATAAGCCACAAAACTGGCGATGTGACATTGTTTCTCCCTGTAAAGGGAACATATGATACCAATATTAGCAGTAATCAAGTTTTGAGTGCTTACGTAATGTGATGCGTTGTATGAGAATACATTGTGAACACAGACAGGTTGGACTTGGCTTTGGAAACTTAAAAAAAAAGACAATAGGCCATCTGGAAAGTTGGCTTGATGGACATTTTGAGACATGCTGTAGGCAACAGGCACTTCCCCACAATGCACTGGAGAGATAACCACAGCCTCTGATAGGCGGGAGGAAAAGGAAACCATTACTCAAAAGGCTGACCTTTCTCCAAGTGGTTTGTAAACAGGCTTTACAGCAGCATAAACCCAAACAACAACGTTTTCTTTTTATAAGTTTACTTTCACATCTATTGCCAAGGTGACAATCAATGATAGTCATTTTTTGCTGGTGTACTGTAGAGTAGCTGCACTCCCATAAGAGCCATGAAGCAGCCAAAGCTATTCGCTAATGCTTTTGGCGGACAGGACTGTTTTTCTTTATTAAGCTTCACCGTAAAACCATAAATCTGAGGTCTATGGGTTTTGCAGCTGTTTGAGTTGACGTCCGTGTGAAACTCAGAAAGAAAGAACTCAGATGCGTTTGCCTCCAACGCACAGCTGCACGTTAAAATAACAAGCACCCTCTGTGGATCAACTCTTGTGTTAGCTCTCTGTGTTGTCAGGCCCTTTTGACTGGGAAAAAGCAGAAGGAAAGTGGAGCTTGTGACTAAAAGTCAAGATGCTGACACTAGTGTCGCTAAATGAGACTTGGTGATGGTGGAGATGGACTGCACTGGGTTTAGCCATCAGAAATAACTCATGTGGACTGCAGAGCATGTAGAAAAAAGGTTTTCTAGAGGACTTTGTTGCTATTTCCTTGCTGGTAACGAGGTTGATGAGAGCGCTGAGCATGAAATATTAGTGTGTCATAAAACCAACAGAGGGGAACAGAAGAGTCGGGTGATAAAAAAAAGGTGGCCCGGGAATTACTGTCAGACCGTTGCCCACTCAATGCATCACACGTATCGTCCAGTCAGTGGCCTACTTGGGAAAATAACCATATACTTAACATTATTTTGGATGATTACAAAGAAATTACATCATATATGTTTTTTTTTAATAACATTTGGATCCACCAATTTTCCTGGATGGACACATGGAATAAAATGATACTTGCTAGGTAGGTATAGTTTGCTAGATGAATATGCTTAACTCTGGGCTACTATCAGATGGTTCTAACTACAGAGCCTTAAGGAATGAATGTCAGCAGAGAAAGGTCACACAATAAAGAAACTGGAATCAGAGGGTAGGATTAGTATGAGCTATATTGTAGAAATGAACATAACATAACATATGATGGGGTGTGAACATCAGTGGTATCAGTAGTGTTGCATGCTGGGTGTGTGATTGTGTGTGTGTAAGGGTAATAAGTTAAGTAACAGAACGTAAACTAACTCTGCCGGCCCAGGTGCATTATAGTCACATGGAAATACAAAACAATATCAGTATACTCATGTGTTATTATTACCTCACTACATGAATAGTTTACGCAGCAGCTCACTCTTTGATTTTCTCACTGTCCAGCATCTGCAAAACATCTATCGGAGTAGCCATCAACATAAAAGCCTCCAGGTGCTGTTGAGAGAATGAGCTCCTGAGCCTGTTTTTGATATATTTCAGTATATTACTGTATGCAAGGCCTATGAGATGGGGTATGCGTCTGTCAGGAGTTTGTACTGCTTCAGAACTCGGTAGCAACAGATTGGACAGTCCTTGCAAGATGAGCACTTTTTGTAAACCATCTCTGCCTCATCTTCGGGTTCTGTTGCCTTGGTTGTTTACTCCTCAAATACTGATGATGCCTTCAGCCCATCCCACTGTCGTGGCAGACTTTTGAGCTTGCTTTGTAACTCGGCCACTGTCATCAAATGGCAGAAAACACTTGCTCAACTCTTGGAGTGCTGCCTCTGGGAAACTATCTCTGTAAGATGTTACCTGGCTGAAGGTATTCGGGTCCAGAATTTAAGTGTACATTTCCACATTTGGTTAGTACACTCAATGTCTATTAGATAAGTATACTTTAAATACATTAGTATACTTTAAATACATTAAAGTATACTATCATAATGGTCTCAATTGTGGACATTTATCTAGCTAATGTTAGCTAGTCTAGCTTATAGGGAACGTTACCTCATCTGAAAAAAGCAAGCTAACATTGGCCAAGTCAACGCCACAACTTACCATCATATCACCGTGACAATAAGTCAGAGATTTGTAAATATTTTGATGTACCTTCCTCCAGACATCTCTTCTTTTTCTCACTGAGCTTTTCAGCTCCACCTTTAAATGATTTACGTTTTGGTGCTGGTGCTATCCTCCCGGCTCGCGCTCAAAAACGGCTATGTGAGCGAGTGACGCAAGTTTTGAGTATTCTAGAGTGATTGACATTTAATAACACCTAAAACCAAAACTGACGGAAGAGATTAGATGAGTAGTAGTCAGGGATTATTGATATTAGGTATTTGAGTAAATGTAACGTGTTCTGTGAAGCAAATATAGTCGGGCCGGCGATGTCAGAGGGAGGGCCGGTTAGTGATGAAGGTGGGCCGGTATTGGAGCAGCCCACCCCTGGGTGCAGGATAAGGAGACGAGGATGCTTGAAGCAAGGAGCCGGGGGAGAGCAGTTGTACTCTTACCCTGCCCTTGGGTGTTCCTGTCAGAGCACCAGGGAAGCAGACATAATTGACTTAATTGGGTTTCACTGTTACACATATAAGACAAAGTAACACAATCACAGAGAGATGTTTCTACAATCTGGACCAAAGGTAGCAAGGACTTCCCTCTGCTGTCTCAACAAATTAAGTACAATTTTTCCTCTCAATACTTTGCTCCAGTCACATATTTCCAAGTACAAGTAAAGGGACAACTGTGTAAAAAGTATAGACTCTTTGATCTCTGCATGTCCTCAATGAACAAAAGATATTAATCCTATTTGAGAGCATGTTGCTCTCATTCTAGCGTGTTCTAGCCTACTGATGGATTTACATCCTCACCTAAATGGTCTGAGTAATTTCTAAATAAATCACATGACAGCTGCCTTCCCCAGCCTCTCAAAACAGGACATGAGTGACCCCTTTCCCCACATTCTCTGGACGACTGATGTAGGCTTTGTTCATTTCTCTGAACTGCGACCCACTAGACCCATTCTGACTGGGCTCAATCCGTGTGCGTTAACCTTTGTGTGTAGGAGCTTAAACCAGTGTGTGGTCGTGCAAGGCAGCATGCCAGTTTGACAAAAAACACATGAGCATAGAATAAAGCCAAATCTGCAGAAACATAAATCTTCAGTTCCTATGTGGACAAGAGTGGAATATTTCCCACTAGGCTTTCTGACAAACTTATCTCAATGATGAATTTAAAGAGTCTCTGCTTTTCGTAAAGAATTCCAAATCTCGGTTGACTACAACCTCATATGCTGTTATCTAAGGAAGCTTTGTGTAAAATGGCTAAATTCCACGTTTTAACCACTGTAACAGTCAGCACTGATAGTAAGCCAGCTAACTTATTTGATGATTTCATGGGTGCTAGTTGGAGACAGTTTATTTTGGTGTTGTTTCTTTCTATCTTTCTGTTGACTGACTGGTCATTGGTTTGCTAAATATTTTAAATATTAAAACATTTATTTACAAACCCACCTATTTTGATATACAAATTATTTGACATTTTTGTAAATATGCTTAGGCTATAATAATAATAATAATAATGCATTTAATTTATATAGCGCTTTTCATAATACTCAAAGACACTTCACATAATTAAAACATCCTAAAAGCTAAAGATAAATAAATAAGAATAGCTAAAATACAGGTAAAACAAATAAAACAAATAAAAATATACGCTATACACTTTATTGCTGAGAGTTACATGAGATAACCATACCACTGTGTCCATCAAATGTAAGACTACATACAGGCAGACAGCTGATTAGCTTAGCTTAGCATAAAGACTGGAAACAGGAGGAAACAGCTAGCCTACAAAACCTTGGAATCTTGTCGTTACCGCTATGCTAGAGTACAAGAGGAGCTGTTACCTCCTGTTTACAGTAGTTATGCTAAGCCAAGCTAAGTGTTTGCTGGCTGTAGCCACACACAGTATTTAGTGTACAGACATGAACATGGTATTGATCCTCAGCGTCAATGCTTGGCAGGCAAAGTCTTTTTAAAATGACAAACTATTCCTATAGCAAAAGATATACTTCACTGAATGTCCTTCCCGTAATAAAGTCTCTCTTTTACATTTTAACTAACCCACAGGGAGAGAAGGCCAACAGATACTAGTGATCATCTATTGCAACCCTTGTAAATAACTAAACTATTTTTCATTCAAGGACATTCAAGGATTTAAGAAGAGAGCATATAAACACTAGATCTTAGGGGGGAAAAACACCCACATTCATTTATCTGAGCAAGTACTTGGCGACCTTGTTCTCCTAGTGTGTGTCTAGGAGCATTGTACACACCCTGTACAGACACAGCAACCTTTTTCATAAGAACTGTTTGAACTGTGTGAACCGTGTCTGTCTGTCTTAGTGATCTGCACAGATTTAGAAATGGGCATTGGCCAAGATCAAATAAAGTGAAAGAAGGGGCCTATCTTTCATGCATACTGTACTAGTGTGCATCAGCAAAGCAATTAGGGTGCAGCCATGGTAGAAATAAACATTTTCCATTTAAAAATAATTAAGTATTTCAAATATGAAAAGGGGTGTCATGTGCCATTAGAGTGACTCTAAACCTGTCTCTGCTTTCACTCAGTGTACTATTTGCCTGTGTTGACTCAAGTAAAAATAGATTAGATTAGTTACCAGTTCAGCCAACAGGTACACACTGTGAGGTCCATTTATGTGGCAGTGTGCCCAATAATTGCAAAGGATACCCTTATCTCATGGTGATTTGGCATTTAATATTGACTTATTCTTACTTTTATTTGTTGCAAACTTGTATTATATTGCATTGTAACAATGGCCATTTTTTAAAAAGCGGTAACTTCAGAGATCTAAGTTGAACAATTCAATTTAGTTGTCATACTTTTGGCATACAACATATGCATTTGCAATGTGGTCTGAAAAGTTCTAACAGCAATCAGATTTGGTGAAGTAAATATGAATGAAATAAAGATAAAAAGTAATGAATATCACAAGATAAAACAATTATTACAAAACTAGGCTGCAGGGTCTGAGTGAATATACTCAGTTACCTTCCAGTTCTTAACCAGCTCCACCAAACTTCCCTCTCCCAGCAGACACACTCCCTCTCACAGACAAACACACACACACCTCCACAGGAGGCAGTAATCCCACCAGGTTGTTGGGTTCTATGGGGGTCAGCGTTTGCCGGACGCAGCTTTTATTTGGACCTGATTACATTTGGGCACAGTCATCGCATGGCCTCTGTCGACAGGGATAACGTTCATTGGGGTTGGATTTGCGTTCGCCTCACTGGCTCCATTCACTGGGCCAGGCACAATTATTTAGAACTGGCAGACCTAACACCTAACCCACAGAGCCGGGCCAGCCCAGTCAGCAAATACACCCCCTCACCCCTCGATATCATAGGAAGGGAAGTAAAATGAGAGAAAGGGTGAGACAAAGAAAGAGATAGGGCGGAGGGGAAGTGGAGGAGAGAGTGGGAGACATGTGTCTGCTCTTGTATGCTTGGTTCATAGGGAAAGAGGGATATACAGAAAAAATAGGGACTGTGTGTGTGTTTGTGTGAGAATGTGTGTGTGGTTGTGTGTGAGAGAGAGAGAGAGACAGAGAGAGACAGAATGAGAGAAACAGAATGAGAGAGACAGAATGAGAGCGATAGAGCAAACATGGCTTTTCATCAGGTGATTGGCCAGCAGGTTTTTGAACCAAAGCCGTTTTTCCGCAGCGGTGTTTTTAGTGTTTGCCCCCGATGGCCTGTGTGGCAGACTACTCATTTGTCAATAAATGTAAATATTTTAGAGCCATAAAGGTGGCTGCTGCAAGACAAAACTCAAACCTCAGATACAAAAACTGCATGTGCATAAACAATAGGTTCTGTGTCTGATCTATGGAAAGCGCGACAAAAATAAGATGCTGCCAGAAAACAGTTTCACATTTGTGCACGTGATACCATTGTGTAATGTAATATATTCAATAATATTAAACTTATGTATCATTAATATGAATAGTACAGACTACTAGGACTGATGGTTGTATTTGCTGCTTAGGATTTTGTGATGGTGTATGAGCTGTCCTCTGCTGCTCTCTTGTGGTGCTACAGGAAAGTTATGTTATTGGAGTTAGGACTAAGGGAAAGGCTAACAAACACAACACTTACCAAAACTCTTACAATAATGGTGAAACTCTATCATATTGGACATATTTTGCTTATTTTGTTCTGTAGTCTTATTCTTAATGTGATATTGTACCCATGTAACCTGCTGAACATGTTCAGACCCAGGACTGCCTGGTGTTGTTTTCGTCAGTGTATGACATAACTAAACACTGAAAGGAATACATGGTATTAGATTAGATTATATCTGACAAGAAACATGCTGGTTCAGCTGAAATGAGAGTAGTGGCATATAGCGTATTGTGACAAAGAGGAATAGGCGAATAAAAGCTCCCAGATTGCTCACATTTCCGAAAAAACATACTAATACATGATATTTGATTTGAAATAGGTATTATTATATTTTGACCGGTGGAATAAATAGTCTTTGTTACTATGCTTGTGTGAGAAAGTGAATTTTGGGCCTTATGATAGAGCCCTAAAAACACACAGGAGGCTCCTTTAAATGGATCATACCATTGGTGACAAAAGGGGGACTATATTATTAGCCATTTCTAGAACGTGATTGTATTTAGCTGATATCTGCTGCACAGATATGGTAGGCATTTTAATTGTAAATTACATTTTATTTTTAATTTGAGTGACCGAAATAGTAAACAATGACACACACTTAAGAATAAATTGCTTACTTTGAGCGCCCCTGAAATCACTCCATTTACTAACACACTTGGCTTGCGCCGTGCTTGTATCCAGCTGGGAGCTAGCTAATGAGTAGGGTTAAGGAGATCTTACCTGACAGCGTAAAGACGACTTAATAAGATTTTCTTGTCAAATTAGGCAAGACTGTGAAGGGACTCGGACATGTTTGAGAGGGACGAAACGTCTCCACAGGCCCCCGCGACAACGGAATACTGCGCAGAGTTGCAGCAGTGGATGTGGCAGTATTACTGTTGGTATGCCAACTGGCAGAGCTGGGTGGCTCTGTCAGCCTTCCCATGCCCTCCTCCGTGGAGTTTCCCTCCGCCGGGGACAAGCGCTCAGACACCAGGTGCACCTGCGTCGACCTCCGGAACTGGGCAGCAGGCTTTTGACACGCTGAACCGGTACAGTTACCCTCATCCCCTCGGTTACCCCGCATCCTACCCTCAACAAGGTGGCCCCCAAACGGAGCAGACCTCAGCTACTGATGCCCGGCCATCCCAGCTCCAGAACGGGAATCCACCTCAGGCAGGTATGGGGATCAGTTTGGCAGTGAGTTGCTGTAGTAGTTTAAGGCCCGAGTCGTCCAAAATGCTGTTCAGGCTGCAGATATGCAGTGGGCTTTATTTTGTGTAAGCTAGGTCATAGGGCTGATGGGAAGCAGGCTTATTCCACAGTTTTTGCCCTGTGGAAACAAGCTTATATGCTTGGAGTCATACCAAACTCTCTCAATGCTTTGTTCTCCCGATAAGTCCCACAGACTTACCGTAGCTGGTCGAGGTAATGTATTTGAGTGTATACATTAGACAGGCCAGTGTGTCCCACTTGAAATAAAAGGATTCTCAGTATGCTTGTCTTTTCATCTGCTTCATGCAGGACGGGAGTACACCATCCCCTCTCTCCTCCAGAGGTTCCTGGCTGAGGCGGTGGACTTCTTCATCCTGTTTTCTGTGAGAACCACCATTGTTCTGTGGATCATGCATCTGAGTGGAATGAAGTGAGTGAAACTATTAAACACTGTTCAGGGGAAAGGGATCATTCCAACTAAAAAGGATAAACACTTTTTGTTTTAAACATCAACTGGGCTAACCCGGCACTGCTGTTGCTGTGGGTCGTTAATACAATATACAGCACTTGCATGACCAAATAGTTTGCATCATTGTTTTAAGGCCAAGCGGTTTCAACAATCCCCAGATCCAACCTCACACAGGCTTCATGTCTTTCCATTGCCAAATTAATTTCCAACTTCATTGTGGAGGAGATCGACGAGAACACGTCCATGGAGGACCTGCAGAAGATGATGGCTGTTGCTCTCGTCTACAGGGTACTAGTCTGCGTCTACGAGGTAAGTCATATTTTGTACCGTTTTGACAAAGGTCATATAGATTTAATATGCAAAGTTTGAAGCATACAAGTTGCACGTCAAGCTGTGTCGTTTATGTTAATTACAACATTTGTTTTAGCTTGTCGGTAATGGTTTTGTATTGTTAATTAGGATGGCTAAATTGTGTATCACAATAATTGATTAAAATTGATATATTGCCCCAAATTGAATTCCCATTGATCCCTTTGTACATCCATTAACATCTTTCAAGTCTACAGGGAAGGGGTGTGGGTGGAGTAACTCACTACTTTTAATTGAGTATTTTAAACCAATGTCTTTGTTATCTAAGGCTGTATACAGGTGCTTCCTCTAAATACTCATATATAACATTCCCCATATTGTCCATTCACATGCAGTATGAGTTGCTTCATTGACACACACTCTTGTTTAATGAGAAGAGTCAAGCACAGTTGGAGTTCTTGTACAACACAACATGACCTCCCACAGAGGACAGTGATGCAAAGTTGCGTTCATAGTTGCTTGAGATGAAGTCACGTATTGTGTCTCTTGTTCCACTTCGGCATCAGCGGCTTGTTTTCCCTGGTGGGAAGCAGCCTTAGGACATTCAGACACCTCGGCTCAGAGTAATGCCAGCTGGCAGCGTTCCTTCCATCTAAGCTTTTGACCTTGTTTGTGCAAACCTGAACATGTATTTCTTTGCCTTTTGGTTGCTTCTGCAGCATGGTATCATTGATGAGCTCTGCTCTAGTGTTCTCAAGTGCACCTTTTGTTTAGCATGGTCATGAGCACACAGGGTTATTGACTATGTGCACCTCACATCAGGAACAAACTAATTGCATTGGAAACTGTTAACATTTTGTCCTCCTTGTCCAATCAGACCATTTGTATTTGGGGCGCTGACGGTGCCACACCGGGGAAGTTCCTGCTCGGCCTGCGGGTGGTGACGTGTGACACATCCACTCTGGTCCGACCAAACCGAGTCCTTGTCGTCCCAGCATCTAAAGTCTCCCTCTCTGCGTGAGTGTTCACATGCTGGATATGAAAGTTCCTGAGAGGAATTTGAACTGGTTATGAGACAGTCGCAATTTAATGCCGATGCCTCCATACGACCTGCATAAGCAAACAAGAAAACCAGAGACAATATTGGCTATTTCTGTTTTGTTTAGTTATTAGTAATGCCTCCCCCCCCCCCCCCCCCCCCCCCCCCCCCCCCACTAATAAAACGGAAGACAAAACGTTTTACGGCATGCAGGTTCACCCAAAAGTTGTTTAGCTCAGAGTCCAGCGGGGCTTTGGCAGCGACCTGTCTACCTGTGCAGACTCTGATCCGGCTTCATGGCACAAAGGAGACATTTGATTGTTCCTGTTGGGAGTTCACACGCATGACGAGCAGTTTGTATATAAATGTAACACTTTTGTGACTTTCGATGTGCAGTCGCATAGTATTTACTTTTTGATTTGATTGTCCCAATTGAAATCTATGCTGCCGTCTAAATCGCAAACCAATGTATCTAGTAGTCTATATTACCTGTAGAACATCTGTGTGAGAATTCTCAATCTGGTTTGTTTTTGTCTCTTTTGTCTTTCACAGCTCGGCACTGCGGGCCCTTAATAAGTACTTCTCCTTCGTGTTCCTCCTTCCCGTCTTCATCACTCTCCTCTTCTTCCAGCACAACAGGACTGGGCATGACATTGTGGCCGGGACCATTGTTGTCCAGCGCAGAGGGGGCAGATAGCCTCTGCTCAGGCAGCAGACTCTTGTTCTTGGCTGGGTAATTAATTGAAAAGGCGCGACAAGCCCATGTGTGCCGAGTGTCTTAAAGTTTAAACCAGTCACAAATGAACTAAACGAAAGCAATGCACTGGCCCATTTCTTCACTGGCTCTAACAAGGACAGCACTTTAAAATGTGACTCATACGGGTTTAGGCCTCGGTCATTGGAATCAAAAGAATCCCGCTTTACATCTTTTGGTGTACGTCGTTTTTTTGTTTGTACCACTGATTCAACAAATAAGTTGTCACTAAACACTCAAGTATTGGATAAGTGCAAAATAGGGTGCTTACTTTTTTTTTTTTTTTTGCGAATATCTCGAGACTTTTCCTCATGATGTGAATCTTTATAATATATGTGCTGTGTCATATGCTGCTTATTTATTTGTGGGGATCTTAAAGTCCTTATGTGTGGGATTAAATTATTCATCTTTTACAAACGACAACAATTTGACATTTTTATAATCACAAATTGAAAAAAGGGCTTTACATGTAAGATTAAACATGATTTGGTTCTAAAAGCAGCATTTCCTTTTATGCATTTTTCTTTTCTTCAAGGTAATTATTCTCATAATTCTTTGTTTTACATTTTAATTATTCTTAAGCACTGACTGAAGAAAGTGAATGCCAGGCTTGTCTGCATCTATTCTTTGTGCCTTTTTTAGATATTTTGATGAAGTATTGTTTTATTAGAAATGTGACGATAAACCTTTTTTTCCCCACTGTGTGTATGAGGTTCAAACAGAAGTGATTGTGTTTGTCAATTCCCTGCTCATATTTCCTGTCTTCAGATTTGTGACTCAGGGAAACTGTTTTGCATAACAGAACCGCTGAGTGTCTGAACTGCACTAAATGGCTCTGCTCATGTCAGATTTCTACTTGACATGCATTCTGTAAAACTCCGTGTGTCAACGATTTATTTTCATGTTGGCTAAGCAGTCCAGTTTAGAGTTCATTTAAATCAACAGTATGATGATTAATATACTGGCACATGCATTATGGGAAATGTTGAGGCTGCTCTCACTCACATGTGATATATGGTCCCAAATGTTCTAATTACAATATTTTATCAAAAAACTAATTGTTTTGCACATAGCATCTCAATAACCCAGGCACATTTTGATAAAATCTAATGCAAATAAAAAAACACCTGCTGATCTAGCAGTTACAAAATGACACTGAATACCACTTTTAAAGATTAAATAATAGATTCCATATAAACCCTTTTTAAGATTCTCATTTAAAGACTTTTGACCCCTTACTTACCTTGATTGGTCCATAATTACAAGAACATGCAAAGTATTTGAGTGATCATAGTGCAGTGTCTAATGATTATCGACTACATTTAAATATAACAGCAGGTGTAAAGGCAGGTCCATTGTTGCTAATGGGAGAACATTTCAGAGGTCATCCAGTAAAAAAGGCTGGTTTAGCTAAAAAAGTAATTGACAGGATTTTCAGAATACATTAAGAAATCAATTTTCTTTGTCTAATGGATGAGAATGTGGGGATAGAGTTACTGTGCAATAGAAATACAGGATTAAAGGGATTATCGTGACTTAAACACCTGTAAAGGACATTACACGCTCTGGTACAACCGGCACGTGGCGTGCACCTTAATGTCAGCCTGTGCCTTTCAACCTGAAGGCATCTTTACACTGAACGACCTCCAGTTAAGAACTATGACCAGTCATCCGCACTAACCAAACTCCACAATAAAGATATTATAAAGTTTAGTGTAGGAATAGTGTTCCGTGTTTGCATTGATAAAATCCTTTTTTCTGTTCTTTTTTTAATTTTTATATGATTAAAAGAAACATTTCACGTCGATACAGACGTCTTGCATCTTTTAGCATGACTGTTCTCCACAGTTGCCACACGGGGGCGACATTAAACAACAAAGATCAATACATGTGCCCCAAATACAGTTGACGGAAAGAGACCTCAGATACTGGATGTTGGCATTATTTCCTGAGATATTTTTGCACATGGTAAAAAGCACAACCTCTGTTTTTACTGAGGAATACATAACTTTTATCATAACGGAGCAAAAACAGACGTAGGCTTGCACAGATATATCATCTGCAGCAGTCACAAGACAGACATGGCAGACTCTCCTTTTGAATCCTCAAACGACATTTGCTTTCCTCCTTTCCTTTGTGAGATCTCGAAGCATCTTTGGGTTGCTGACATCTGCAAACTCACTACTGAAGCCAAAATATCTGTATAGTACAATCTGTTGAGCTGCAGGTCATGTAAGGGGATTTAGAATGATGCAACTTGTGACGATGCCAAGCTTGACTAGTGCCAATACTTTGCTTTATTAACTATGTGCCACATGGTCGTGGTGAAGTAGATGCATACAAGAGGCATCTTATTTTATTCGTTGTGTGCATGCTTTTATACATTTGGGAAAAATATTTTATGTTGTAGCTTGTGCTTTTTCAACTTTTCAACCCTCAAATCTATATTTCAATGGAGTGTTGAATAGTTATGACTAAAATAGGCAACGTCAAATTTACTATTGATATAGCAGCTGGAGATATTACATGCTATTAGTTAAATTGACCGTACATATTTTTTCTGGTATTACCAGTGTATTGCCTTCTCACATGTCAATACACTTTTTGTATTTGATTAAAGGACTAAGATAATAATATGTGTACTTACATGATAAGCAAGCTGTCATCCTGAGACAATTTAGTTAGCATTAACTAATGCATACCTTCAGTTACACTATTTTATTTATTTAATGTATTTCCAGTTCTAAAGTGCTGTGGAGTTGAATCTATTTGAGCCGTGTTCTTGTAAGAATGGCCAGGGGCATATTTTGTCTTGCGGTCCCAGTAGGAAGACACAGCGTTCGTTCAGCTCTCCCCAGAATGGTAGGTTTTTAAATAGCAACCATTAATCCTTATGAATTAGTAATTATCACCAGTCTTTCTCACTCCCAACGTGCGCACAAATGAAACAAAAGACACAAATCACAGCCACCGTTCGAACCAGCTCTAGTCTTTCTAGTTGTGTTCTCTTGAGCTGTTTTGCAGCGTGTCATGGCCGCCGTGTTGTCTTCATCTGTGCATTTCTTTGGTGTCTCCCCATTTTTTAAAAATTCCTTCCGAACCGTTAGGCCTTTAGGGATCACCCTGGAGCTGGCACCTATACCCACATGTGTGGTGTGAAGTCAATGAGTCAATGAGGTGTGGTAGAACATATGTAAATGCAATTCATGAATTATGAATGTTACTTTTTCCATAAATTTAGAGCTTGTAGAACTTGGATACGAATACAAAAAAGTATTAAACTCGTTAAATGGCTTTGAGGCAAGCAAGGGTAAAAAAGACTATCCAAACATTTTGTCAGCTATTGTGCTTTCAAAAGTTCATCACAGTATTTTGTCCTTCAGTAGCAAGTTTTTGTGCTGGGAGTCATGAGTTGTTCTCTGTGCCAGGGAACTGAGAGAGGCTTAGCAATAATTACCCCTCGAGTGGCTCTAATACAAATTTCACAGGGAGACAGAGTGGAGAGAGAAAGCAACAGAAAGTGTGAGATGCAGAAAGGGATTAACAGAGAGACAAAAGCCCGAGAGGGAGGGAAGGATTGAAAAAAGGAGTTCAAAATTAGAAAAAAGGGAGAGTTTAAATGGCAAGAGAAGTGGCGGAGAAAAGGGAGGGAAGAGAGAAAGAATGAGAGGGAGCGAGTGTGAGAGGCTGAGGGACACCACGCTTGAAAATTCTCTCTGATCTTTGAGCCGTGGGACCAGAGGCGATGGGATACCCTGCAGAACTTTATTAAAATTCATCCAGCCTCACTAAAGCTCTCCGTTATTATACAAGAGATGCCCTGCACAGCTCAGCGTTCTCTGTTTGTCTTGTGCATACTCACAGCATGCACAAGACAAACAGATGCACACAGACATAACCAAAGTGGTCTTCACTGGTAGACAATGAAAGACACTTGAGGACAGCTGACGATGCTTTTCAACCAGGCGGCAACCTCAAGTGCATTAAACTTGTACTCTTTTTAATAGCCAGCACGGGGCGACTCCTCCGGATGCAAAGAGAAGTCTGATTGCATTGAAGTCCATGACAAAATGACCCTATTTCTCTCTCGATTTATTACTTCATTAAACATTGTGGATATTAGTTAATGGTCTCATACATAGTTTCAAGTCTTCTTCACTACAGCGAGATGTTCATGTGGTAAATGATGGTCTCATTAAAGTAAATTGGATGATAAAGTAGGGTATGCTTTAGGGTGTGGCTACCTTATGATTGACAGGTTGCTACCATGGTGTTGAACCATCTGGGAGTTGTCCATGTTTTGGTCTTACAACTGTAAACCTTTCACAGTGTGTTTTAACTTCATGAAAGTCATTTGAAACCATTTTGGTCTGGTCTCCTTAAAATGTCTTGTGACAGCAATCTACAAACCAATATGTGATGTCACAGTGAGTACGTGCACTTCTTGTATACAGTGTACTTTTTAATTAGTCATGTTTCAGTGTACGTACAAGATACGACTTTAATAGAGACGCCTTCATCAGAGCGAAAGTACTGAAGGTATGCAGGCTTCTTGGGTTTAAAGTGTGTTATTTGTGAATATAAATTAATCCAATTTGACCAATTTAAGGAAAATATACAGTACATGTATTTGAAAGACTTTATTTGTACGGAAATTAAAGCTACATTAACTTACTACCAGGCCACTAGAGGGGAGCAGAAATAAGCTACACATCATTGAGATTATCACCTTACAAAGTTGATGCAACAAACCATTACATTACATTACATGTCATTTAGCTGGCGCTTTTATCCAAAACGACTTACAATAAGTGCATTAAACCATGAGTAAAAACTACAAAACAACAAGAATCAAGGAAGTAACGTTTCTTCAAGAAAGCCAAACTACAAACTGCTATCAGTAAGTGCCATTCAAGTGCCACTGAAGTGCTAATCGGTTTTTATTCAAGTAGTCGGAAAAGATATGTTTTTAATAATAATAATAATAATACTTCAAATTTATATAGCGCTTTTCTAGACACTCAAAGATGCTTTACATAAGGCATAGACAAACAGAAAAAAAACTAAATAAAAAGTCAAGGAGCAAACCAAACAAACAAACAGAACAAGTTTTAGTTTCCGGCGGAAGATGTAGAGACTTTCTGCTGTCCTGATGTCAAACTTGTTAACAAACAGTTGCTTATTTACACGTCCAGCAGTTATCGAGAAACATTAGCATTCATTTGGAGTAAGTCCAACATTTACTCTGCCTTTTGCTCTTTTGGGCTCCACCAGCTCCCGAGGGAAATATCGTGCTCTTTAGCTGCTAAATGCTGTTCAACAGCTAGTCGCTGTCTGCTGTTGAGTGCTGGGCCAGGAGGGTACATCTGGTTTATCTGAGCCTTTTCTAGATGGATGATTAGGAAAGTGAGATTGAACAAACACAGTAAAGTTTCTGCTCGACAATTATTTGAAAGGCACTGAAACGGTCATCATTTTCTGTCTTTAACCTGAAACACAGTTATTTGACCCACTGTTGATATAAAAGTACTGATTATAGCATCTTTGTGTAAAAACAAACATCTGACCAATTATCAGTATTGGTGAGTAGTGAACTTACGTGTATTTAAACTTACATTTTGCAGTAGCTTGGTGGCAATTCAACTACATTTGTATTTGTAAGTTCAATGTTGCCATTTTTGAGTAGTTCCCTTTTTAAACTACAAACAATTTGTGGCTATACATGGAAAGATATGATAAAAAAAATTTTTTTTAAAGAATGGCTCTACTGTAATTGAACCCCCATTGACCACCCCTGCCCTTTAACTGCATTCGGTAGACAGCCAACACAAAACACATTTGATCTTCCACCTTATGAAGGTCCATGCAGCCCAAAAAGGTGAAAGTTCAATATTCTTTAGTCTGGTATTTCTTTTGGTTTATGTAAGTGGAAAATACATAACATGTTTCCACTTTGGCTGGCATGTGACTTTGTTTGTATTATATTTGTTATAATTTAGCATCACATGTACATTTGTCAATTCTTTTACAAAGTAATTTGAACTTCTTTTTCTTCACTTTAGTAAACCAAACTAGATTTCTCCCGAGGGTGGCTTTGCTGTAGTTCAACTTCTTCCAAGTAATTGGTATAGCTTTCAAAGCTTTCAAAGTAGCTTCCCCAACACAGCGAAGTCAAGTATAAATGGTTGGTCTGAGTGTATTAGGAGATTGAAAACTCGAGTGAAGATGGAATGGGTGCTCCTTCACTTACGTCATCATTCCTGACTACCTTACTTAACCGCTGGCTTTCTGTTTCCATGTTGCTGCCATAGCAGCTGCGGTTCACCTCGATGTCCTCATCCCTGTGTTTCCTCGGTGTCTCAAATTCCTTCCCAACCTTTAGGCCTTCAGGGACCAGGGGATCATCTTGGAGCTTGCGCCTACACCCACATGTGTGGTGTGGTAGAACATGTGTAAATGCAGTGTCTGAAACATAAATGTGTAATGTCTTACATAAATATTGAGCTTGTGGAGTAAAAAAAAAAAAGTAAATGGCTTTGAGGCAGGGAGGGAAAAAAAGACTTTACAAGCATTTTGATCACATCTGCCTTATGCAGAGTGAGGTTTATACAGGCCTACACACACATACACACACACACACACACACACACACACACACACACACACACACACATACACATTCTACTTTTACAACTGGACTTTCCATCTGACTCAGTAGTCTGATATTTCAGTGGAATTTTTATAGAGAGACGCTCCACCCTCAGATACCTCACAGAGTTTCATTCAAGACCTTTGGAGGCTCTCCAAGGCTGCACAGGGCTAAACGAACAACAACTCAGACCAGTGCTTTTGATGTGCCTTCTCAGGCATATCTGCATGGCAGCAGTAGGCTGAGCTGTGGGACCACTCTGATTGACAGCCATACTGGATAGTTAGAGAGAATGAGTAAATGAGGATGGATGGATGGGATGGATAGGGGGAAGATTTGTGCACAAAAAGTCCGGGAATAGTATGGTGTAAAGTAGTAAAGATAGCCTATAACAGACTGGTTGGTAGCACGAGCAAATGTTAGATTACAATCCATGTGTGTTTCGACAAACCCAGACATTCTGTGTATCGCCCAGCAGAGGGAGTTCCCATTGAGTTTGCTGTCTGTCTCTTCACTCCCCAGAGCAGGCTCTTCATTGGTTCTCCGAGGCAGCTCAGCCAATCGGCGTGCTTCTGGGCCACAGACATCTGAAGTAGTAATAATGTGGAATGTGCTGGCTCGACATGAGCTGTCAACTGGAGCATGTAGTACTATACTCTATGCGGATAGAGGGAGGAGACAAGTAAAGAGGAGGAAGTGGTAAGCACTCGATGACAGAGCGGTAGTCTTTTTGTGCGCTGTGTTAATGTGTGTGCTCGTTTGCGCGTGTGCAAAGCCGTCAGCTGTTCAACGTTGCCTAACCCTCAGTGCCTCTCCCTCTTGTGAGGGACATTTTTATTTTCTCACATGTACACTCTTGCACAACTTGTACCCACACAGACTTGTGAACAATTATACAAACCCAAATCCCCCATCTCTGTATACAGTGTATTACAGAGGAAACCGTGAGCTGACAACATGTTTCTGAATAAATCACCAAGCCATCCTGGTTTGTGATTTAATCATAGGGTTGCTAAGGATCTTGCTAGCTCACAGAAGGGCATGTGTATCCTTTTTTTTTTTGCAAACACACAAGCATGTACTCGTTCCTGTCTTAACTATCTCTCTCTCTCTCTCTCTCTCTCTCTCTCTCTCTCTCTCTCTCTCTCTCTCTCTCTCTCTCTCTCTCTCTCTCTCTCTCTCTCTCTCTCTCTAATATGTCAGCAGACAGAAAGCATTTATGCATGCGTGCATGTTTAGTGGTTAAAGGAGTTGGCAGCAGAATGATTACACAGTAAAGTAAATGGTTCATTTTTACTCACAAGTTGAAATATGCCACGTGCAATGCTGCAGTTTGGTTCTTCAAACAGTCTGACATTTTGTTGACGTCCTCGATGCTAGCGTTAGTTACAGCGTGTGAAGTATGAGAGTAGCTGATGCTGATAGTTACAATAGCGTGACCATTCCCTTCCCTCCTCCCATATATCAATTTACTGTATGTACTGTTATCACAAAGTGTGTGTGTGCGCGTGCGCGTGTGTGATCTGAGAAACCCCCTCACAGGTGGCAGAGTAACAATCTGATGGGTCATAATCTGGCCCGCTGACTGACAACATGTGTTAATGGGTCAGCCACTGGAGGTCTGCTATTATTAGACTGGAAAGAAGCAAACACAGGCATGATAGTGCTCCAATCAAGATACAATATTCAAGTAGTGAGATTAAAATCAAGATCCCTTTTTTTTAAAGAAGCCTGTATACAGAACATAAAGTGCATTATATAAATGCACTGAAGAGACAGCTCTGTCATAAAAATGTACACACTTTAATGGTCAAAACAGCAAACTGGCAATTTACCACTAGGGATATCAGCTGCCAATGAGACCATAAAGCTGTGAATAGTAATAATAGCATGCAGGTTTTCAAGGGTTTTGGTTGCCCTTGATGGATGAGCTGTCTCAGTAGTGCTATTAAAAGGCAGCATGTGTCTGAACATTTCCATTTAAATTAACATTGCTCTTTATCAATGCTAGTTTGATGTCCTTTACCTTCTTCTCCAGCGTATTCCCACCTCTTAGCTGCTAGTGCTGAGCACATTTTTGAAATATTGTTCTATTTCCTGTTATCTGTGCCATTTTGCACAGCAGTGTATCCTTTACATGTTACAGTAATTGATAAATAATGATGTCCTGTCCTCCACCGACCAGAGCTTTGACGCTTTTTGCTCTTGTTTCTTGTCTCACATGGTTCATTTCAGGACACGTCTTTTTCAACACAAGAGTAACTTCACAATCCATAATTTGGTACATCACTTCATAATTGTCTGTGTGTAAGGAGGATATTGAGTATGTACTGGTGGTGTAATGTGTCTGTGTCTGTACTTTTGATCATTTTGCAAAGACATTTATAAAACCCCTCCTTTTCCATCGTGAATGCGAGAACAAGAAGGAAACTATCAGCTTCAATACATGACTCAAATACATATGTTATTTGAAAAGCCAGTGAGCTTACGCCTGCATCAAGTTGCGGGTTCATATGTAGGTCGAACTATGCCCTGCATTTTGTACTTTGAGCTCTATCAAATAAAGCCTGTAGTGGATACTGAAAGCAGCTAATGATCCATGGTCAGGCCAGCTAGTACACTTAAAAGAGTCTGCATAATTGAAAATCATGAGAACTAAGAAATGAAAGAGGAAGTGATCTATAAATAGAGACTCGAAGTTGTTTGAATAGAAGAAGACCAACAGAAAACACTGCCAAAATAGCGAACAGTAAATTGAATCCTCTTGAATTTCCATTAACAGCTCATTCTTTATGTGTATCAACATGAATTAATCCACACATGTCCTGTCTATTAATTAACTGAGGACACCATTTATATTGAATGAATCCATTCATACAGGGCTACAATGCTCTCATGTTAACAACACACATTCAAGGGTGACCATCAGCAGATGCACATCAGGAGGTCGGCGACGAGGCTCCCAGTGGAAGAGCATTGTTGTCTAACTTAATTTAAACAGAATGAGTAACCTTTGACGACCATTTCACACTCAAATTAACCAGTAAACCACACAGTGATTACCACACTTCCCCACATTTACTGTATTACATAAATCCACACTCACCCATGCAGAGATAACACATAAGGACACATAATCACATGCAAACATGAAGGTTCACTGTCAGCCAGCATAAGCAAACAGTGAGAACACACGCAGCAGAGCTCTTCTCCGCCGATGAAAACCACCTCACATGCAGAGAGAGACACACACACACACGGATAAATGAATTGATGGTGAGTTTGTACAAGCTCAATGTTATCGGGCCTCTTGTGGCCAGAGAAGCAGTGTGTTGAGGAGACAACAACTTTATTGATTCAAGTTTCTAAAAGGCCTTTGAAATCGAGCATCTAGACAGATCTTCACATCCAATTGAACTTAATGAGTACAGCAGTCTGATGACTGCGGTGGCAGAATGAATGATTAAGTGACATTAAATAGCAGATTTAGTGGCTTTACCTTCATAAGTTTGAATCTCAGTTGGACAATTGCAGTCCACTCTAACAAGCACATTGTCAAGTGTTATTATTGAATTTGACCACTACTGCAAGGTTCTTGTACACTTGAATTCTTTAAGCTAAATATATGCTGGTGAGGTGGAAGAGTAGAAGCACTTTAATATCTGCGCTAACTGTAGTCTTTCACAGAAGAGAACATAACTGGAAAGCACTGATGAACGAAAGAGGAAATATATAATATGAATAGTGCAGAAGTGGACTGTCTGGCAACTGTTCCTGGTCAAGAAGTAGTCCAGCAAATAAATCCTGTAAAATGGCGGATTAAAGTTTATACACTTTTTGTCCTAATTACACAAACAAAAAATAATGTGTTATTAAGCGGGCTTAAGATGTGCTGGTGATGGATTTGTTACCTTTTAATAGAGCCAGGTTATGTTAACTGAGCTGCTGCACCCAATTACATATTTACTGAACAGACGTGTGGTATCAATCTTATCATCTAACTCTGTGTGTATGTTTGCCCAATTGTTTAAGATGACTCTAGTCCATCATTTTGTGTGATTTTACCTTTTCATGTACAATTTGAGAAAAAGGCAAGGTGTGAAGAAGCTAACTCAACCTTAGCGTGCAGTCCAGGGGGATGTAGAGATACATGGGGAAGCAAAGAAAGGGAACGATAGAGAGAGGTACCAGGAGGGCACTGTGGACACAGAGGAAGGTGCTCATGATGGCGGGCAGTAGACGAAGGCACAGAAGTAGCATTGATCGATGACTACGACACCTTGCAATCAATGCATGTGGTGAGGCAAGGCATTCGCACCAGTCCGCTGTCCTCTCGCCAACATTTTCAATAAATATGGGGCCTCCAACATAATAATTGCTGAAGCTGTTGATTATTTGTTGTTTTTATGTGATTTATTCGAAAGTAAAATGACCATCCCATCTCTTTGAGTTTCGAGTGCACCCGGAATTAAACCATCTTTTATGTTTTCTTTGCCAGCCTCCTGCAGTTACAGATCCTGCCACTCCCTCTCTCTCCCCTCACCTGAGCTTCCCCACCCATCTCCACACCTGCGTCTCATTCTCCTCATCAGTCACTCACTCATACGCAGTTCCAATTACCTTCTGCCAGATTGTCTTGTATGCCTGCCTGACCCCTTGCCTGAGTACTGGTTTCATTATTCTTTGGCTACCGCTCTTTGCTTCTGTCGGCCTGATCTGCACCGCCTGGTTTTTGGATTTGATATTCTGGACATTAGCCTTACCTTACTTTACTGCTTCTGAAATTGTGCCTCTGGGTTCAGTTTGTGTTTTTCTAGGTTTTTACAGAATTATGAGTTTTGTCTTAACCAACGACCCTAAACGCAAACATCTTGTTCGGCTTATTACATAGAGTTTAGAAGTACAAATAGTCTGGCAGATAAACCCATGTACTATCACACAATTGAACAAATGAGACCATTAGTTTTAAAGATACTAGTCTTTATGCAAAGCTCAGCTAATTCATATTTACTGTACATATATTATTTATATCAATCTTCTTGTCTAACTCCCGGCAAAAAAAGTGAAAATTGATGATCTTGAATAATACTTGAACAACAGTCACCTTTATTATGATCAATACTTTTGAAAATGTTAACATAGATATATTCTTGAACCTCTTCTTTACCTATATCTCTGTCATTTTCTTCTTACTTGTTGCAGTAAGTGGCTCCTCAGAATTGCAGTTTATCTCACTGTTCCTCTAACACAGTCCCATTGTCACACACCAAAAGGTCAAATCAGGCGCCCAGGCAGACAGACAGGTGGTAAGGCGAGTGCTACAGATTTGTTGTCTGTCTCTCTCAAGCTCATCTATTATCCAGCTGACTCCTTGCTGACCCAAGCGTTGGTGACTAATGTAAAGGCCTGTTCTGATATCACTCACCAATGTATGTGTGTGTGTGTATGTGTGTGTGCTTCTGTGTGTGCATGCGTGCGTGTGTGTGTGTCTGTACACTTGGGTGTTTGTGTGTTTACAAAAGTGTGTTGGAGACGCTCCCTTGTCTGGTCAATAATTAAAGTCACTGCTTAGCAGCCTTATTAAACCAGAAAGAAATGGCTGAGGAAACATTCCTCATTCATGATACATGAGGGGCTGGTGTTTTTATTTGGGGGGGGATGGAGGGCTGAACACACACATCACATGTAAAGAAAAGCAGAGAGGATTATGCCGAGGTAATTACAATAAGGGTGAAAGTGGAATTAAATATTTCCACCAAAGATACTTGCAGTTTAAACAGGAAGTGGAAAGAGGAAAAACAATAGTACAGAGTCTCTAAATAAGTAGAATAACATTCTGTGTCCCTGAGATATTACAGTCCAATCTACAAAGGCAACAGTCTAATAAAAAGTTATTGGTTCAGAATTAAGAACACATTATGTTGGCGTACAAAGGGAACACAAAGCACACTATTCTTTATTTCATCAGAATCAAAATGTAATGCTCATCTGCTGCAACATAGCAGCATTCAGATGTCATATTTCACAGTGTGCATGCATGTGAAGAGCAGAAACACTGTGTGCATGCTAGAGAGTGAGTGTGTGTGTGTGTGTGTGTGTGTGTGTGTGTGTGTGTGTGTGTGTGTGTGTGTGTGTGTGTGTGTGTGTGTGTGTGTGTGTGTGTGTGTGTGTGTGTGTGTGTGTGTGTGTGTGTGTGTGTGTGTGTGTGTGTGTGTGTGTGTGTGTGTGTGTGTGTGTGTGTGTGTGTGTGTGTGTGTGTGTGTGTGTGTGTGTGTTCGGGCCAGACTTTGAAGTATATGTTCCTCTTTTACAATTAGGTCTGGACTGTTGTTACACAGATCACATTAAGACACTCCAGATTACTTCCCAAAATCTGCCTGCCCAAGACAGCTTGATTGAATTGGCTGCTGCTAATACACAGATTAGGGAACTCTCTTTGCATCCTAATCCTCCCTGCTCCTTCTCCCTTGTCGAAGAGTGGCGAAGGTGTGTGAGAACAGGTTAGCTGATAGCAGGCATTCGCTGTAGGATTACACTTGCAAGGGCAACTTTGAGCCTGTAAATTGGTTGTTAGAGAGCCACTGTGAAAATGATGCTATATTAAAATGCTGCAGAAGCTGGTTTTTCTGCTGCATAAAGTATGAAAACAATACGCAGTTTATTGTTTTTTCTTTTTTTAAATTATACCATGAAATTCAAAAAATAATTAAGTAGAACTTTGGACTCCGGACTAGATTACACATTTATAAAGAAATCTGTTGCACTCGTTCGGAGATCAAATATATTATAATCAAGTGATCCCCAACAGCCTCTACCCAAGGGGATCTCCCGTTGCTTCACTGTCTTTGTCGAATAGCATTAACTATTTGGAAAAAAGATATAGAAATTTTAATTTAATATTAAAAAAAAATGTCATATTGAGTCAGCTAACACCAAACACAAACGGTTCAAATAGTTATAATTATGGATAAACAGTTCATATAGTTAGAGGGTCGGTGTACCAGTTTGGAGCATATCTATTGCCTCTCAATGGCTCTCAACATGGCAACGACTGACCCAGCGGGTCGCACCTAACGGTGCTAACAAAGCTAACAGTGGCAAGTGTGCTGACAGAGCTAACAGTGATTATCTGAGGTGAATCCGGAGACATTAAATTTGACCTCTGCATTCAACCCATCCTAAGGAGCAGTGGGCTGCTGTAAAGTGAACACTCGAGCCGCCATCCTTCTAGTTAAAGGTTAGGAACCACTGTTATAAGCTATTACTTAAAATATCACAGCATTTCAAAGGCGATCATCGTCCATTTGAAAGTAGAGCAGTGGGCATTCATATATTTTTCCTGAGGGGATACTACTCTACGGTAGAAAATAAAAGTACAAATCACAGTTTCTCTTTGCCTGTTTAAGATTCTCTCTCGTATCTGTAACTTGTAAACACTTCCACATTTGAGAAAAAGGGGGAGCAGTGAGCAGCTGTAAAACCCACCATCCCCTGTGCGCAGAGACACCGCAGCCTTGAAATCTGAAGTGACAGCTACTCTCAGAGCATACAGGATGACCGCTCCTCTTCCGCTAAGAAAGTCGTTATTGGATTTTGCAGAGGATTTGAATAGCTGACATGTCGATCATAGGCCTACTCTTTCTCCTGCTTATATTTTCACATCGGCTGAACAGGTAAAAGGTCAACTTCACTTACAAATGAAGAAAATGCTATCTGAGTGTCTGAAAAGCTGGGGCGCTCAATAGAGTGCACCATGGAAAGTGGCAAGCACTTCAGACAGTGTGCCTCTTCCATGGCCATTAAAATCTTTGAAAATCCCTTAAAAGCTGCCTCCAAAGGCAAGTGATTTTTAATTATTTATCTACCTCAGTGTGTGTTTTAAGTGTGATTTATTCATATCCCAAGTGAGGTATCAAATCCCTTGTTTGTGCATATATACAGATATATTCACTTAACTGAAATGCCTCTTATTTAGATCTCTGAATACAGTTGTGTCTTGGTTTTCTAGTCAGCAGAGCTTAAAAAGTGACATACAAGATTGGGCATGATAGCCTACATTTATCATAGTAGGTTGGACAGTGATAATACATCTTGCTAAGTCATGTTTCTAATATTTAACTTGGCACCCTTTCCCCAAAAATAGAGTTTATGAATTGCTGAGGATTAAGAAATGCATTGCCATTTAAGATAAGAGTCATTTAATCACACCAAATAGACATACAGGTATGCAGGTTTAAACAGCCAGTCTCAATTTCTCAGGCCTCTTCCCATTCATGCCACACCCGGTGCACTTTATCGTTCCTGTGTGTGTTCACACCTCAAACAAAGAACACAGAAACATCTCTAGGGAGTAACCCTACCCTGGAATAATCTGCTCCTCCTTTGGAAGCAGTTCTTTATAATTCCTCAAGCCCACTAGGCCGTACACCACACTGCACTACACGCACAACTATGTATTTTCATTGAACTCTGAATGGTGCAAGTTATTTGAATGAAGGATTTGGCAGACAGGAGACTGCCCCACTGACTTTGCCTAAACTGCTTACCAACTGCTAAAAAAAAGAAGTAATTCATCAACCCACTGTAAGAGTGAGGAGGTGTATTCCTGTGAAAACATGCAGAGGCAGAAGTGAGAGAGAAAGAGAGAGAGAGAGAGAGTTAAGACAGGAACGAGTCCATGCTTGTGTGTTTGCAAAAAAAGAGGATACACATGCCCTTCTGTGAGCTAGCAAGACCCTTAGCAACCCTATGATTAAATCACAAACCAGGATGACTTGGTGATTTATTCAGAAACATGTTGTCAGCTCACGGTTTCCTCTGTAATACACTGTATACAATGTGAAAGGGACACCACAGGAATCCTTTAAGTATCACACAGCATGTATACAGCTGCATGATACATGTTTGTCAAGGTCTTTACACCACCAGACGGTGTCTCTTCATTTCTGTGCATCCAAGCAATGAATGTAAGGCTAGCCTCCTGGCACACAGGGCAACCTACCTCTCTATCTCTTTATTTGGCACACATGTGACAGGGGCACAATAGAGCGCCGGACAATAGGCCACTTATTGAGTGACTGGCAGGGAGTGGGATACATCCCGGGTTGTCTGTTACTCGGCAGCCTCGGGCACCCTTCGGCGCCACGGGTCAGTGTCAGGTTGCACTCTCCTGTGACCAGGAGGCGAAAGCACTTGTTGCCATATTGGAAATCTGGGAGAGGTCACAGAGGTCAAGTTGATGAGAAAAGATTTTAATGGTCAATATTGTGGTAGATTTTGGTTCATATAGTTATATAGCATGTCATGTCTGTAAAACCTTCCAGTCTGTTTTAACTGTCAAGTATGTGACTGAGCCACAGAGAGACACATTAATTTAGCAGTTTAAAGTGAATTAGCAATAACTGAATCCGGTCATGAGTAAGTGTCTTTCATCACATGTTTCTTTGTTATTACTACAGGATTTTGTGTATGTTTGTGTTTTGTGTGTGTGTGTGTGTGTGTATATATATATATATATATATATATATATATATATGTATATATGTATATGTATATGTATATATGTATATGTATGTATGTATATATATATATATATATATATATATATATATATATATATATATATATATATATATATATGTATGTGCTTTCAGCAGTTGAGATGTTCCACCCTGTCACTGTCAGGTGACTCTCAGTCGTTGTGCTCAGCTGAGCTGATTCTCTAGGAGATTTCCAGCAGAATGACCCATGTCAGTGTTATATTATTATGTATTACATTATTGGGTTATGCTTAGTAATGCATCAACTCGCAGCATATTAATGTTGTAGCTGGTAGGGGTGGAGCTAATTCTTCTAATTGATAAATTGTTTTGGTAATAACAATGCATCCCATTCTATAGGCTGATCATATGTTTTAGATGTGAAATCTTCATCTGCAATGGAAAACCCACAGCAGTCACATGCAGAGAAAAACAATATTGACATGTGTAATGCAATAAGAAAAAGTAGCAGAACATTTAGATGCTGAAGTAAAGTACAAGGATCTCACAATCGTACTCAACTAAACACTTATTTAGTGTTGGGGTTTCCAGCTGAAATGTTCTCCAACACAGGAGGAGAAGCTGGACTACTGTTGCTACTCACTCTTTGTGAGTGAGGTTTTGTTAATCATGTTGGATATTTAGAATAAGATTTAAAAAATAAAATAAAAACAACCCTCACACACATTCGCTATAATGAAATGCATATCTAGACAACATCCAAACACACTTAAACTACAAATGGCATATACAGGCTTACTGTGCATTTTCTCACGCCCTAGTAGCCACTGACAGTGAATTTGTAATTCAGTCTCTGTTTGCTCTGCTCCGAGCCTCGTCATCTTTTTTGCATGAGTAGGTTACAAACTGCTCCATTTTTTAACTTCTCTCTCTCTCTCTCTCTCTCTCTCTCTCTCTCTCTCTCTCTCCCTCCCTCCCTCTCTCCCTCTGAAGGTGGGGGCAGAGCGTTATTAGCTGTGCGCTGCAAACACCATCAGGAGGGGAGACGCTTCCCACCGTCCGCGCCGGAGCAGAGCAGGGGAGCCCTGGCAACAAGGAGAGACACAAACTCCGCTTCACCCGACAGTAAGTCGCACTAAACTGTTCATTCAGTCCTCGTTTCGGCGACCTGTCACCGCGCCACTTTTCTCCTTTTTGGAGCGGTGTAGAGAAAATGGCTGGGAGAACTGGGCAGGGTGGCGCTGACGCTCTGGTTTACTCCAGAGCCTCGGAGAAGGTTCACTTCGCCCTCTGACCTATTTTTAAGTGACCAGACAGTACGCGGGCGTGCGGGGTTTGGGCGCGTGCACTTGTCATTGCGGAACGTAAAGGCAAAGTTGTGTTTAAGTGGGGCGAAAGAGAGCGGAGGTTCGGCTGGATTGTGATCGCGCGAGGAGCGCGTCTGCCGGGCGAGAGCTGTTCTGGCAGCCGCTGTACTTTCAGTAACTGCGCCACTCGACCTCGGCTCAAACATTTGCTCTTTCCAGACTATTTCTTAGCGCTTGACATTGACATACACTGCTAAATAATGCTGCTTCAGGGCGTACATGTCTTCTTTTTAACTATTTTCCGACTGACACGGACTGTCAAAGCCATTTTTATCTACGTTTCACCATCGCGGAAGTGTTTTCTCTCCGCGAAAAGAGGCGAAGAACAACTAACCACAGTCCACATTTGTCCGGTGTTTGCGAAAATGTGGTTACGTTTATTTTGCACGTTCAGAACGATATTTAATTGTTGCGTATGTACTATGGTGGCTACTACACAGGGGTTTACATTGCCAGCTGGTTGTAAAGGACATAGGGTTTGTGATTGCTGGACTACCCGTGATGTCATTCATCCGAGCTTGGACCATTATATAACGGGACTGTAGGGAAGCCTGTGATAGCAGGCTATTTTTACTCTGTTTACACCTCGGAGTTGCACTCAGGGAAGGCTTTGCTTCCCAACTGGTAGCCTATGCTTTCACTCACATTATGAATTTAATATGGCAGCCAAATGAGACCAAGTAGATGGACGAATGAACTGCTAATAATGAAAAGCTGTATTTACACTTTTAAGCGTTCCACTTTTCAGGTGACGTCTGTGCAATTATTTGTTATTTCAACCAAACAAGTCGCCAAGTTTGACTTTATAATGTCTCTTCTCATGTGTAATGCATCTCCTATTATGATTGAGAATGCATATTGAGTTGCCTTGCCCTGGGCAATGAATGAACCAGTCACCTCATGGTGCTACTGTACTATGCAAATATCTAATTAAAAGCTACACCCACACTTACAGTATATTATAGTATTTTTTTTTAATAATCACAATCTAATTATATTTGAAAGTAAAGACCTTTGGGGTCCCCGATCCCCACTTTGCGAATCACTGCATCAGCCTGCTGCACAAAAGTTAGTAGTAGGTTGCTTGAACATCCATATACTTACAGGTTTTCTCTGCAATATCGTCACAATACCTTCCACTTGTAGCAACATACACAATTAAACTTCTTTAATTGAGAACTGCTCAAGAACTCAACCAAATGTGTACATAATTGGTCATGACAATAGGACACAATTGTTTTAGGATGACTAATGAGACACCATTGGAGTGGGGTCGATTTCCAGTTTTGGAAGTCTGGTGCGGTGTCTAAACTTGTGATTTTGTGCAAACTGGCTGAACTGGCATTTGTCATTACGACACCTTCTAGCAAATTGAAAAGTACCTAGATCGGCAACCTGAGCCAACGTAGTCACAATGCTAAATCACACTTGTACTGCATAAGTAATAAGCTAAATGATCACATGATTAACATTAATGATGTTTGTTTTTAAACAGACAGAACCACCAGTGTCTGAGAGGCTGTGTGCAATGTATCCCACTACCTAGCCTAGGTTGGCAGGCTAAGGAGATTACATTTCAGTAGTGATGGTAGTTGAGGAAGAGGCAGATGGTCGCACACGTTGTTTTTGTTTACTAGAAAGTTCATGCGTTTATTGGGGTGACGGGACAAGGGTTTCCGCCATTGATTTGAAGCCTGGTGGCCTGGTGATGTGCGTAACGTTAGCGCGTGTGCATTGGAGAAATAGGGAGGGAACGAGCGTTTGTGTGATGGTGAGTATGAAGGTAGCAGTTACGTTACAACTGTGAATGGAGCACTGCTGCGTGTGTACAATTTAGGCTATTTGCCTGTGAATAAATGCTACAACTCCTCAAGATCCATTCCGAGTTCCTGTGTCTTGCTCGCCACCTGCTGAATAAAGCAAACGCTGTTAACCCCAAAGCTAGCGACAACTTGGGCTCAAGCTCACTTAAGGCTAACCTTTAAGGTTACCACCCCGTCAAGTGTGACACTAGTGGGAACATTGGGTATGCCGGTCTGGTCGGTATTTGGTTTAGTATCAATCCAGTTTGAACATCTTTACACCAGCCCAACCTCTTTACTCCATGTTAAAAGCAGTATTTAGACAGAGAGGAGTGGGGATGGAGTGTGGGCCATAGTCGGCTGCACTGTGAATTTGAATTGGGCAGTTGTTGGTGCTGTGACAGTTATTGCCTTGCAGATATAGAACTGAGTGGAAATAGTGCATTTCAGGAAATTCATGGATGGGATTGAACACAGTTTAAACACCAAGTCTTTTAGGATTGGGATTTACAACTAACACCTTGACGTTTTAAGGTTGATGAGTACATGACCAGAGGAGAGATGTTAATGTGGAGGGTAAAGATAGACAGGCTTTTATTGTGCAAGGTAGGTAAACAGAGGGTCTAGTAGGTCTATAAGAGAAGCAATTGCAACAATTTTCAGGTTGGTTTTAAGAAACCAAACTATAGTGCATAATGTGCGGTCATGCCACTGTGATTCACAAGGGCTGTTCACCATAGCCTTTGATTCCAGCCGCCACTCACTTTCATATGGTAATGTTAGGCAATTAGAAGCCAATATGTCCTAATCACAAGCCATTTAACTTTGCCCGAGCCATATGTGTACACGGACCCACACACTCAAACACGCGTGAATACACTCATCTGCTAGATAACGCTTGAATCTTTTCTATGTATATGTAATTTGCTGCCGATGTCTTGGAAAAGAGGATTTCCAGGTAATGATTTGGTGGAGATTTCACAGCTGAATTAATAAGAAATGTTTATGTGCTCCAAACTGCAAATATAGGCACAATGAATGATGGGTAGGCCGGGCAAATGGATCAACCAATGGCTGCAAGAGGTGTTTATGTTGGTCTGTAGATAAATTAGGTAGAATGACAGTACTCACACCATTTGCATAGAGAATAACTTTTACAGGTTACACACTGCAGGCAGAGGTGTAGTCAAGGGTAAATACATTGAAGCACCTTTCCCCTCATCCTCTGAGGTGTTTGGAGCCTGCATGATGGGTGAGTAAATGTTCTCACTCTGTTCTTGCACATTTTGCTCCATCATGGTGTCTTAATCAGAGCACAGGTAAAAACGAACAAACCCCGCTCAGCTCTGAAGTGTGCAAAAGCTTGAAGTGGGGTTGGGGCAGTCTGATAGTCAATAACCAGACAGAATAGTATGTATATCATGTGCCATCGCATGATAATCTGTTGAATACAACACCACTTCATTAAGACTAAACTCTCATACAAATAGTGCAAATGTGCTGACATGAGCCAAAACAAACATAGACACTTGTTATAATAAAGTAATCCTGCATAGAAACATATTCAGTTGTCACAACCCTGTTGGAAAAGATAACACTGAAAGGAGACAAAGCAATACACACAAAAGCAAATTGCACACAAATTATAGGTCTAAAGAAAATGTGTTCCAGCAAACAACAATGTTCAGCGTATTGATTAGATATTGTTGTCCTGTTTCCTTCCTCCCTTCTATCCTTCATATTGCTGGCCTATGCATATTTTCACACAAACTTTATGTTTGATGCAAAATAATGAAAATGATGTCAACCCCTATTTGCTGCATTCACACAATACTGGTACAATCCCTGATTGTGTAAAAGGAGACATCCTTTCACACAAGCTGCAACATGAACATGGAAAAGATCAGGAATGTAGGTAGTATGGGACAGAAGTGGTCCATACATTTTTTTTTAAATAGTACAGAGGGGTGGGGGTGGAGGCAGATCAAGAGATTGAGCTGTCTGGTTGAACCATGCAGTGCGCTTAGACCTTTTCAGTTTTTCCTTTCATCCTTCTCTATTCATGAGCGCACTGAGTACACATGCATGCACACAAGAGAAAGGACACCCTCACACACAGAATACTGCTTTTAAACGGGATCAATGTGTTTTGTGTATTTTGTGTGAAAGAACATTCCACCGTGTGTGATCGTGAGTCCCTTTAGTGCTTAGTGCAAAATCTTGTGTTTCTTAGACTACGATCTGTACAGGACAGCGGTCGCAATTCGATTGAGACGCCACGGCAGGCACTTAAATCTGTAATTAATCTGAGTGAAAACATGTCAAATGTAAGGGTTGTTGGTGAGACCACATTTTTATGGTCTCGTGTATCACTGAACTTCACTAATGTACTTGTTGAAGGCACATTGATCAATTTTTTTTAATGTATAATTTAAAAAAAAAAACTTTCTGTTTATCACTTACATTACTTGTGGATCTATACTGTGCGTGTGTGAACATCAGAGTGAATTTATACATTTTCAGTCTTGGTGCCCATGTGTTGGCTTTGGCTTTGCAATGGACGCCAGCTGACATGATATACAGTTATCTATATGCCAGGAAGGTTGCTGTGAAAGGCCAAACTGGACTGAACTCCAAAGTGTCTAGTGACTAAAAGATGACAGAGTGCTCTTGTGGGCAAATAACAAGCTAAAAGGCTGTACAAATTAGAGTTCCTGCATCCATTTTAATCTAATGACCCTTTTAACTAAAATTAGCGCTTGTGTGGTTTTTTTAATTTTTTTAAACATGGGAACATTTAAAGTCAACAGACTCCTTTCTTATTGCCAGTCGACGAGTTCCTTATGATTTTCTTTTATGCTGTGTCACGTTCGATGTCACGCATGTGCTGGAAAACAAGGTTGGTAAACAGTAAGATATGTTATGGTGGTTACTACTTTTTTTATATCTGTAACTTTCAAACTCTCAAAACCAGTGTTGATGATTGTTGTGTTCGTGAAAAGACTAATAAAGGAGGTTTGGATGAGTTTTTGTCATTGCTATCGAGGTTGAATGAAGTGTGTTTTGGCGAGTTAAAGCAAAGTAAAACAACTTGTCTGACTGGAGTCTGGTGGCTTTGACGAGAGCATATTAGTTGTATGTTTTGTACGATAACAAATGATCATACAAATTAAAATCCCTATCTGATTTCATTCATTATATATTCACTTCAACGTGCCTAACATCAGTTGTTGTTACATGTCTGTAACAACAACAGCGTCGACTTGGGAGTTATGTTTCCATCACTGGATCCGATTGTAACCTTCCCCACGGAAGACAAAAGCCAGATGCTGGTGGGTGTTAGTGGGTTTTTTGTCCAGTGGAAAAAGGGCTTAAACAACTCATCAAATCGGTTAAAATCCTCAGAGCTGGTTCATACACCGTCTCTAGAAAAATATTTTCTGTGCTTTCCATTTGATAATTCAGTATACAACTCCTGTGATCTCTCTGCCTTGTTTCATATTTGATTACATTTCTACGCAATGCCTCGCTGAGAGGAAATGGCTTCAAGCATTGACCTTTTGAGGGCCAAGTTAAAGGAGGGAGAACCTAACTGATAACAGCTGTTTAATAGTATTATATAGTTCATAATAGAGCAATGGCTATGAGGTCCTTCAACTGTGGCTCACTCAATGACAAACACATTCTTTCAGTCTTCTCTTCTCTTCTGCTAGCCTTTCCTGCGTTATCTTTATCAGAGACAGTCGAGGATTACAGTGGGGAGTTGACATTGACTGGCAGTCAGACAGCTCCTGCAGACTCTTCTCTTCCCCATAGAGCTCCAGGCATGGGACAAGGATAAGCTGACAACCTAGGACACAGCCATATAGATAGTGATGAAGGAGAGGGATGATAGAAGAATGCTAGGAATTGGGGCTGTACATAAATTGGAGCACAAATGTGATGACTTTCATTGCCCGCTATTGGCATTACATTCACAGGTAGTGTCTGTGAAAACGTTGGTCTTTTTACTCTTCAGGTACTTCGTTCACTTCTACTCCAATAGTTGGAACTGAAGCCCCCAGACCATCAGCTGCAAGATGGGTGTGTGATTATCAACAATGACTCAAGTGTGAGCCAGGAGGATATGCATTGAAAGAGAGGAATTCAATAACAGGAAAATAGCCAGTGATAGAAACAATCCCTTGAATACCAAAACCCACCCTTCACCAATGTTGCTCTTGGCACACGCTTGCTTTCCATGACTACCGTTGACTACTTAGGAAGCTGATCTCATTTCATTGATGGTTCCTGATGTGGCATGTAAAGTCCCGAATTCCAGTCCGTACGGGGCCAGTTGCTATCGCTGTCGCCCTCTTTCTGACAATGCATCGGGTCATGAATTGGCCTCGAGTCACCATATGGTCAGGATCATGCATGGCTTGGCACCGGAGGACAGGTTGAGACGAGCCTAGGCAACTAAACCACAGGCAGTATTTAAAACAGTGGCTGTAAGGCTGAAGCTATTTCCTCTCCGACAAAGCTGTGGTGTGGTTTCAATAGAACACGCTGCTGGATGCAAACTGTCTGTCTGTCTGTCTGGCTGGTAGTTGTGGCTTGGCCAGTTTATCTTTTTTACTGGCTGGATGGCCGTGGCTCAGCCTCATCTGGCTGCCTGGACTGACTGTCTATTATTTCTGGCTCGCCCTTTAGCCATGTAGTAAGCTCATGCCATTAGAACGGGAACATTTGCCTGTGACAGTCGGAGAGGTGTGCTAAAACACTGCTGACAGAGATACGACCTAGTGAGCCAGGATGTTCCCTGTCTGTACGTGAGCCCATCATCAATTACAGTGTCAGGGCCACTTTAGAGAGAGTGTCTCTTTCTCTAGTTTTCTTTCACCATCTTTGACTAAAATCTTTTATAATATTTTCACACATTCTTTTCCAGATGCCCGCTGCTACTGCTTGATGAGCACAAACGTGTCCCTTTTTAATGCAACAGGATTGTGTAGTTTGCTGGCTGAGGAGAGGCGGCTTAATTGGAGCAATATATTACACAGACATGTTCCAAATCCCAGTGCAAATATGACCATACATACGTAATAGGATTAATTTCTTTCTGCTGTTATGCATTGTACTGCAGGGATAAAATAACAGAAATATCAATATCATCCTGCTATTACACGTTTAAAAGTGAAAAGAAATAAAAGTCCCCATTAATGCATCCAATGTAACTGTAATAGTTCATAAAATCATCTTCACTCTCTTACTTTAGGTCCTGTTACAACTCTTTTTGCGTTAGATTTGACTCACTGCTTAAGGATGGCCCGACCAAACTACTCTAACTATATATCTCACGTGTATTTGTGTTTGCATGTAACCAAGATTGTATGTTGCTGTGTGTCTGTGTGCATCAAGTTAGATATTTTAGTGTGTGTGCGCATGTGTTTGTGTCCGCCGCAGCTCAGGCTTGTGTTTTTGCGAGAGTGAGTGTGTAGCAGGGGTCAGGTGATAAGCTACGCCACAGATAAATGAGGTTAATTTGAGGTTTCACTGGCCAGGTCTGCGTCTCCGACACTGTCAGCTACTATCAAATGCAACAGTAACTTGGCTGCAAAATGACTCTGTGTCATTCTTGCCCTGCGAGTGCACATTGTTCAGAGTAATGCCTAAAGAGCCACTTCTGCACATACTCCTTTTTCTAACTTGTGATGTAAAACCTTGTGCAGATACTGCACAGCAGACAGATGAGCACAAGACAAGCTTATTCACACACAACTTACACACTCTACAGACATTTAAAGCAGATATTTGCATGGACACACAGCACATAAACAAAACACACACACACACACACACACACACACACACACACGTGGTGCAGCTGTGTGTACGCTAGTCTACACACCCACTGCAGGGGCTTGCCCAGGGAAAATACCTGTGGTAGGAGAAGAAAGTTGACCTAATAGGAAATTACTAGGTACCATCATCAGACCAAAATAACTCTTATTATACATGCCATAACCTAAATGGTTCTTACGGGAAATTTCAACCTTCCCAGATGTCAGATTGTAATAAGGCATAGTTATAGTATCAGGTTATTTGAGATCATTATCATCTTCATAGAACACATACGTCTCTTTTAAACCCACAACTCACCTCAGAGCTAACTGGAGGTCTAATTTGTTAACCCACGCGCAGAAAGGAAACGTATGACTAGTAATTTAAAAAACACGTTTTCTAATAAACACTTTTGCAGTATTTCTGCTATTTGATGTGGATGTTTCTCCCTGTAGTTGCACAATATTGACTGGATTGTCGTTTCGTTGATTTTCAGTCTTTGTCCCCTTCTTTTTACATTAATTTTAATTTAAAAGTTCCATGTGATAGCATGCGCCATACATGTCACAGCCTTGCAATTCAGATAAAAAATGTAAAAGTGAGTTTGCCACATTTACTACATTGTTTGATCAGTAATGTGTTCTGAAAGTGTTAGTACAATATTTCCAACAGCACTTGAAACCATCCTGCATTGAGACAGATTTCAGAATCCTGTTACGCCTCCCTGTCAGATGTGTAGTGTTAACCCCACTAACCTAAAAAAAAAAAATCCTCCCCGCCTCCTATCAAACCTTTCACAACCAATTATCATCAAAAGCAAACGGCAGACAATCTTTCTGAGAGAAAAGATGCTGTTCGCCCCCTTCTTCTTTCACCCCAATGCTTTGGTTTTTGAGGCGAGCGAGCGCCCAGTCAGCTTGATTTAATGCTACATAACGTGCCGTTAGCTCAGCTAGCGACTTGCCCCCACACCACCTCTCGCGCGCCTGCCTGAGATGGATATCTGAGTGCATTTGCAACCTGACAGGACACGCTACCTAACTGTAGACTACTGCTGAAAGGGTGGGGGGGGAGGGAGGGAGGGAGGGAGGGAGGGGGGTAGTACAGAGGCAGCGTAACCCTTTTAGGAGGCACTTCATGGATACCATTTACACTTACAACAGGAGGACTGGTGTTTTTAGAAGAGAATGTGTGTGTGCATGTGGGGACATTATGAGTAAGGAAATGCAAAATTCATGTTGTTTCGGTACATTAAACCTGAACAAAATACATCTGACAAAATACATCTGTCCAAACTGCCAAAGCTAATTTATCACACTTAGACTTACTGTATATGAATTTCTGAATATTTTTGGGAATCTTACTTTAGTGAGCTAATGGTAACTACATCCTTCAGATACCACACCAAGGACCCTAACAGCTGATTGTGTGATTATACAGTAACTTAACCGTATCTGCTGTCTCCTTTCTTGATTGAGCGGATTTAAAAGTGACTGTATGACTGTATATGTGCTGTTTTCTGCCAGAGACAACAATAGTAACAGTTGGTAGACTAGATCAGACCCAGTCCACATTCACAGTTATAAATAAGTGTATTCACGTGCATGGCTCTCAAAATGCATACAGTATACCTTTCTTAAATTAGCGTCTTCAACATGTCTGAGTTCAGGTCAGAGAGAGCGTTCAGGGTACCTAATGACTCATTGATGATAATGATGATACAACTTGCCTCAGCCTGCCTCGGTTCTTGGATGTGACAAAATGCATGACTCTCTGTAGAAGAGGGCAAGCCAGCTTTTATGGGTCTCTGAAGGAAACCCACTGGCCACATGGAACCACACACAAACACACACACACACACACACACACACACACACACACACACACACACACACACACACGGGCACACGCACACACACATTTAAAGGTTTGGTCAGACTGAGCTAAACACCATGACCTTTTTCCAAGAACTAGATTGACCATGTTAGGGCCATCATCTGCCAATACCCATTAATGGTAAACTGGTATGAACCGCTTATCATTCTTTTTCCAGAGATAGCTATACTGTAAATAAGAATGTGACTTTTAGAGTTAAAGCCAGATTTTTTTTCCATCCTCTTTTGTGAGGATCACACATGTTTTCTAGTGGGAATACACCACTTTACCCAGCAAGACATGGCAGAATTGTTGACATATTAGTGACTGTGCAAAACCTCACAGCTGATGGAGGCTATCATCATGCATGAACACAAGGCAAGTCTTTGTTTTGGAGGTTGACTACATTTGAGGTTTGAGGAGGTTTGCTCAATAAGCTTCCAAAGTATGAGCCGCTGTCTTGCAGCTTGATTATCAGTGCTGACTGCTTGTGTTTGTATTGGGTTGTCTGGGTAATGGCCATGTATTGGTAGAGAGGGAACTATAGATGTCCGGGATACCAAAGAAAACGTCTTGCAATATACTGCTCTGTCTCCGTTGCCCTATTCTGAGACGGCACTGTAGCCTGTGTGTCAGGGCGTGCATTGTTTTACATGTTAGTTGCTTTTACAATGGAGTCATCAACAAGCACAATACAATGTTTGTTTGAGTGTGAGTATGTCTCACTTCCTATCTGTTGACCACCAACAAGTCTAGACTTTATCAACATGACCTACAGGTTATCTGGATTTCATAGAAGCGTCTCTTGGAAGGGACCATTTGTGGCGTTGCACCTAGGGCTGTCGCAATAACAGCAATATTGCAATTCCCCACATCCACAAGTTCAAAGAATCATGTTGCAAAAGTGCTCTTTCAATCTCCAAATCACAACATAACATACAACTCAAGTCCTCTCTCCCACAAACAAACTATGGTGTGGTTCTCAGAAACCTTGCACAAGGCTGCTAAGAAGCTGCTGGATTTGCAGGTTTCTATTTTAACTTTTTGCAACATTTTTTTCCATGTGTTTGCCAAGGGCAGCACATGATTAGTATCCACCAATAATATTACTGCTCAGTCCTCTCTGGTCCAGCTTTGGAGAGGAGATTTATAGGGTTTATAGTGTTGTTGTCTACTTGTAATCTTTTAAAACTGAGGCACCGTTTCATAATGCCTTGTAAAAGTAGTATGCTTGCGTCCTGTGCTCATTTATACTCTTTTCTGTCTGTAAGCCCCACGAGGCGTAAAGAGGTTTTGACAAGATGTGGAACAGCTCACTTTTTTGTTGCACCAGTGTCACTTTAATCTCCAGTACAACTCATTTATGTTGCTATTAACTACATTGTTGGGTAAATTAACACAAGATACAACTAAAATCAAAACTACAGATTTCTGATATGGTACATGTGGTTGGATGGATTTTTGCACATTTTTGGCACCTGTTCATGTAAATCCATGTAAGTGAACATAACAGAAGTTGCTCCCAGACCAAACTGCTGTGAGTCATGGAAGACCTCCTGCCTGATTCTCAACATTTGTGTATGACTCTGTAAGCTGGACCTAGCTAAAATATGCCCGTTGCCTTAGTTCTGTTAGATATATACATACAAATATTTAATTTACTTGACCAGATACTTTGTTTGCATTTGAGAGTACGAATGAATTCTGTGAGAGCTATTTTTTGAGCCCACACAGTTTGCAGATGTTGTTTTCTGTGAAACGTTCATAGGTCACAAACCACATGTCCACATTATCCAGTGGAGATAAAAAAATGCCTGACTAAAGCTATTTCCAAATAATATATCAGTGCATTGCATTTAGCAATTGTGCATCAAGACCACTCATTTGACTTTATTGAGGCCTTTCAATTCCCCGGGATATATTTTTAATCCTCAAAATTGATCCTTTTATATGCACTCAGCTTTGTATAAGCTACTAAATATATCATACCATCCAGTTAAACCAGCTAACCACTTAAAATTAAAAGCTGACATATCATAAGCAATTGACAGATCCTATTCACACTTTCAGCAGTTTGAGGACCCCCCCCTCAGTCCACCAATGAGGAATATGAAGTTTTGTTTTCTAGTATGCTGTTATGAAATAATAATGTCAACCACACTGTTAAGTGCAAAACACCAGGAACACATTAACTCAGCGGGTAGGTGAAAGTAAGGGAGGGGCTGATATTTTAGAAATGTTGTCATCTCTTGTGGCCAGCACCAACAACTGGTTGGCTTTTGAGCTTTCCTCTTATGCTGCTTCATTGGGGGAATCACTCAATTATTGACCCAATGCAATGTGGCGTGTGTGTGAGAGAGAGCGTGTAGCCGTGCACACCTACTGGACTAAGAGCGTGCGTGTGTTTTTGAGTTGGGCTGAAAATAACTGCAGTAATTTCACAGAGTGAAAACGGTACCTGCCCCACTTTCAGTCTTTTAATCATGTATAGACACTCGGGGCACTCGCGTGCGTGTGCGTGTGCGTGTGCGTGTGCGTGTGTGTGTGTGTCCCCGCACATGTGTGCTTACTGTATCCGTATTAATCCGTGAGTGTGAGAGAGTTTGGTACAGTATGTGTCAGAAGAGATTGCACTTAGTTTCTGAAGCGAGACAAGCTGTGTGTTTGTGTGTCTTTCTAATGCAAATGACAGAATCGGTCACTACAGCACCACTGTCCTCATTTAAACGTTTGCAACTGTGCCAATGGTTCATTGGATTGAATGTTTTTTGTGCTAGTTCAGAAATTAATTTTCTGAGATTCTTTATCCAAAGACAAATACGATATTTCTAAAAGGAATTATGTGAATGTTAAAGAGATGTAAACAATCTCATGATTGTATACTATTCATCTAGAATTACCTTAAATAACCTGCCTGTTAAATTCAGAAATGTAGATGTCAAGTACATGTTTAATGTATTTCGTAGTGGCCACCAACAGCTAACTACAATCTCAACGCGATATTGTGTGTGTGCGTGTTTGTGTGAGTGCATGTTTTATTTGTTGGACCCTCCAACCATGTATGACCTTGTTGTAGTTTGTAGCCCCATGATGCCCATCCCTGTGACTAACACCCATCTTAACAAGCTGCCATAAGCAACTGGGTTATTGTAGTGGAAAATAAAACGATATAATACATAGCTGGTCAGCAAGCTTCAGCATGCCTCTTCTCATTGTGTGGTGCAGTATATGTTGTATTTTGTGGTATATAGACAGGTAGAAAAGTACATTACATATTTGGAATTTTAGATTTAAGAGGGACAACATGTCACAGTGGTTACCATTTGGCTCCTCAAGGTAGCTTTAAAAATAGAGAAGTATTTAGTCCCAAGACCCTTGGGCAACGGGTTCCCCTCACTAGAGCACTACTGAAAGAGGAATTAGGGACATGGATTAGCACAAAATGTTCAGAAATTATATGTGGTTTGGCTCAGGGGCGATAGGGTCTTCCCTCCTGTCACATATAAACCAAGCATTTGTTGATTTGCTTCCTTGTGGACACAATTTATGGGAAAGAAAGAGTGACATTTTATCGACCCATTTTAACTAAAACTTTCATTACAATTTGTTATATTTCCACTACAATCTGCCCGGGGTATTTGCGTTTTCTCGTATTTCGTGTGTAACTCTCGTGTGTAGCTGCAGAGGGAGGAGAGGTCAGACTAGACGTGTCCTGGTCCAGGACAGCAGTGCTGTACATCATCAGCCTGACAAGTATCGACCGCGTCGCTCACTATGGAATGCTAACAGCCAGGCAGGGTGTGGCCACGCTGTGTTAGCAGCTCTGACCCTGTGACCTCGGTTACATAACACGTTGAAAGTCTTTTGTAGGAGTGACGGAGAACAGCATTTCATTATGTGTCATGCGGCCGACATGACACGGCTGTGACGTAACCCAAAGTCACAGGAACCAACCGACCTGACTGGCCACATTGCTCTTTATGTTATATTTAAATGAGCACGCTGCATTCATTCTTTGTCAAAGGCCACCAAGGGCTTAGTATACACACACACACACGCATACACACACACACACACACACACACACACAGCTCTCGCATTCAAGGTTAAACAAAGATAACCAGACTTTATTTGGGTTAAGGGCAGTGCAGCATGTTGGATGTGTGCCATGAGCTGACACACACAAACACATGCACACACACATTATCCACACACCTGTCACTTTGCCGTCTGCTCGGTCCTCTTTCTTGTAGTCTCTCTGTCCCTTTGTCCTTTCTGTCTTGGTCATCAGACCTTGTAGCGGGATCTCGAGGGACAGCTGGTGGGGCAGTGTGAGCACCTGTACTTTGTGTGTATCTGTGAGTGTGCATCCTTATGTGTGTGGTTATGTACATCAGTGGGGTTGGGAATATGTTGATAAAAGCATATTTCAGGTGGTTGTTTTGTTGACCTGTTCTAATATTTAATTTCCTTTCAAGGTTAATTCTTCTTCTTCCACCATTCAAAAACAACCTAAACTCACAATTATATTATAAAACATGCATTTTCCTCTTCAAATGAAGAATCCCTTTTTTAGTTGTGTGCTTAATTGGTAATGTCAATTTCCAATTTATTTCTGATCCCCCCCCCCCCCAAAAAAAGGACGCGTATCCCTTTGGTTTTTTACATTTCTGGAAGGCCACTGCAGTTGCAGAGTATTTCTGTCCCTCACCAAAGAACTATAAGTTGACTTATATACGCAATCAAGCCATCATACAGAAACGTCTCTCTCGCCTCAGTGACAGACATGGAAAAAGAGGACAAGTTGACTCGTCGTTCAGAGCACTCTGATAGGGTCTACATTTTGTCGGCAAGTGAGACTAAAGGTTTGTGTGAAGGAGGTAAAGGAGGTCTCATGACACCGGCTCTGACAGCAGCAGCTTGTATCCCGGCGCTCTCATGTGGTGGTAGTGCAGCCGTAAACCGGGCGGCCATTATGCCTGCTGTCTGCTTCACTGTCAGATTACTGCTGGAGGTACGACCCTCCAACTGTTTACTACGTATAGTCCACTTTCCTTTCAATGCATATTAATAAGTGGATATTTGCTTAACTGGATTGCATGTCTGGTGCACAACATGTTTTTGTGCTGCAAAGTATGTGTTTAAATGAAGTAGAGATGATTTTCTCTGTGTAAAGATGACACTGAGAACATTCCATATCAATGTTGTTCCAGCTTGAGCTTGTGTGTGTGTGTGTGTGTGTACAGTATGCGAGGGAGACCGGGAGAAAAAAGACTTGAGAAATGATTAAAAGCAGTAATTACTATGCATGCGTGGGCTGCATATGTCTTTTGAATGTTTGGAATAATGTAAGTCGAAGAACGCAATTTGTGCGCGCGCAAGCCGCCGCCGTGCATGTGTGCCACTTTGAAGATGTGAGTGTGTGTGTGTGTGTGTGTGTGTGTGTGAGTGTGTGAGAGTGTGTTCCCTGCAGGCCCCCCTCCCAGCATATTCCCCTTATCCTTATTCTTGGATCTTAGGGGGGGCGATCAAAGCCGGGCTCCCTGCTACTCCAGGCCCTCTGCGCTAACGCTGCTCGACTGAGGAATGCTGAGTAATTCCCTCAGGTGACAGCTTGTGCTCTGATGTTCAGCGTTTGGTGCACTCTGTCAACAGTCTCACTCACACATGTTAACTCCTCAAACACGTGTGATCAGGAATAAATACTGTACATGCGTGTAGCCACGCAAAATGGGAGAAATGGAGGAATTCCTTTCTGTCGCTCGAGCACTTTCACACACTGCTCTCGAGCAGTAGTGTGTGTGTGTGTGCCGTGAGCTCTGCTCTGTATTTCATTCTGCCTCGCTTACATCTCAGTCACGTGTCACGGAGGTGTTTTTGGGTTGTGATGCGTTGCCCTGGAGAATACTAGTATTGGAGAAGATGGTGAGGAAAGGAAAGAAGGAGAGTAACAAGAGGAGAGAGAGAGAGAGAGAAGGAAAGGCAAGGAGGGAAGAATATGAGATATTAGGAGAGAGGAGGAGTACGGACAAAGTGAGAGGAAAAAAAGAGATAAGATGTCTGAAAACATCAAACCTGATGAAATAAATGCACTACTACTTAACGCTGTCTTTCTCTCAATACTGCAGCATTTTGTAACATTACAAACACAACCTTGATAATTTGTTATCAAGTTGACATTTTAAATTGCTCTGTGAAGTAACGTGATCACATCATGGCATCAAACAGCTGTTGTAATGCCATAAAAAGTTCAGTGACATCAGGAGATGCTTAATTAAAGTCCCCACCTGTGGAGACCCAAGAGAGTCAGAGAGGAAGCAAGTTCCTGTAACATTAACCTCTTTGGAAAGAAAAGTTCCCAATGGTCAAAATGTCTCATGTGTGCATGTTTTTAATCTTCATTCATATCTCTGGACATTTGTCTTCTCTAAGTGTTGGACTGTCTATTTTTGCTGCAGTGCTATCCACGCTACCTCTGCTGTATGAATGGTAGTGGAGATGTCTGTTCATGAGCGGGGCAACGCGTGATCATCAGGTACACAAAAGCACATTTGGGCAGCTTTTAAAGAGTCGGCTGAACTTTGACCTGCAGTGATGGAGCTGTCTCATTACTCTGTCTCATGGTATGTGTCGGCCTTCTTTTCTCTCTCTCTCTCGTACACTGATTTTCACCATTTTAATTGATTAAGCTTTACCCAAATAGTAGTTCACAAACAGTATTGCGAAGCCTGGTTTGAACATGTGTCGGCAGAAATAAAAAAAGGAAATTAATAAAGATGTTGAGAATAATTGCAATTGCATGTGGTGCTAATAGTTTGTCATAATATTCATTATTGTTGTAAAGTTAATGCAAGTTAGTTGAGCAGTTCCACACTTTTACACTTGATTTGTGATTCATTGTTCACACTCCAATATGAATGTGGGATATGAGTCCATTTCTGGCTCATGTGCACATTAATAACACATGTAATCTGATTATTTACTTGGTGCTTCATGGATAGTCTCATGAATGAATCAGCTTTCAATACATATGTAGTGATCTGAAAGAGGTGCTTAAAATTATTTGTGTGTCTCGTATGTAGATGTAAGCCGGTGCAGACAGAGTTGTGTTAAACTAACCAGCCTATTGTTGGCCAGTTTGTTGCTTGTTGTATGCAGCCAGTGAACCAGAGCCGGCAGCGCAATCCAAGAACTTTGCAACGCTGCACTTTCCTCAGCCTTTGGAAGCCAACACTTATGACGCATTTAAAACCAGAAAAAACAGCTTGTTTGTTGCAGTGTATCTTTTGCAGATTAGGCAAGTAAAAGTTAGTTTCAATGGAATTCCCTTCTGAGGACAGTTAGTTGCCTTCTGGTGCATTTGGTCCATTCCTTTATTCTTCTTTTTTCCTCTACTTAAAAAGGTACACATAGAGAACAGTGCCAGCATAAAGAAGGGCATGTTAATAAAGCCCAACAGGCCCACAAGGAAGCAAATAATGTAATGTAAACTGTAATAAGCCAAAACGACAGTCATGAAAACTGTGTGGATGTTGTTGATGGTAACAGCGTTAGCCAGACAAGCTAGGTCAGGGTAAGATATATTACTCTGTTCCCCAATACACACACACACACACACACACACACACACACACACACACACACACACACACACACACACACACACCTCACCTATGGCTCTGTTATCAGCTGTGTTTGCTGTGTCTCTGAATGTGAGTGTGTCATGTGTGTCCAACCCTGTGTGCGACATTGGTATAGCAGGCAATAGAAAAACAGACTGAAAGGGGCATGGTTTGGTTTGGTAGGTGCACATGGAGATGTACATACACGCACACACGCACACACACGCACACACACACACACACACACACACACACACACACACACACACCCTCAGGCTGACACTATTATCGAGTACATTGTGAGACAGAGGGGAACTGAATCCTAGGCTGCTGAGTAGGAGGAAAAACTTGTCTGTGTGTATTTTACAAAGGGTGTGCACACATTCAGACCACTCTTTCCCACGTAACAGACAAGGTGAATCCAGGTGAAAGCTCTGTCCCCAAAATGTCAATTTATATATCAATTTCAAGTTTTTCTTGCATGCCTCGACCAGCGAATGGAGAATCCAAAAACACAGTAAAGACTTGATGAATTTAAATAAATGGAGGCTAGCAAGATAACATCAAGTTTGCAAATTCTCATGCAACTCGTACGGGATACTCCAAGTCTTGTTTATCCAGTCTAATGCTCACTTCTTCCCAAAATCATGCACTTTTGCCCAAACCTTACTATTTAGAACACTTCTGTTACTACTGTCTCATGCTTGCCCAGAAAGAGGAATAAGAAGTGATTAGTTTATCGGTGGCTATATGTATTTCCATCATCAGTGTTGTGTGTAATTGTATCAATATTTCTGTTATAGTTGTGAGTTTTCCAGCTCTCTGCACATTTGTTCACTTATGTTAGACTGGTGGCTCGGCTGTTAGGGCCTTCACCTCTCTGATGTACACTTCAGTTCCGTGATTGATGAACAGATCTTACATAAACTCATTTCCTCTTCTATCCACACCCAAAGTTCACAACCTGCAACTTTTTAAACGATGTTGCAAACTATAATTTCACAGTTCTGTTATTTTGGCATTGCGCATGTTTGCTATGCTAATTCAGTTGTTAAATCTACATTAATAGTGCATGCAGTCACTACAGTTAAATGTTTTTAAACCATAATGTCTATAGAACCTCACGACTCTTTTGATTTCTGCCAACACGGAAAAGTACAAAAAGCTGGCATTGAATGCCCAACTATAGAGCCACATCTACTCAATTAGTTGTTAATTGCCATTTTGATTCGCATTCAGATAACATAGAGTATGGCAGTCCGGGAGTATGAAGCAGAGAGTGCTGGTCTGTTTATCAACCAGGCTCTCAAAGACGCCAGACTTCCAGAACAATAAGTCATTGTTCATATGCCATCTTTGCTAGAGCTGTATTACCGTTTTCATTTTGAACATGTGTGTGTTTGTCCTGTTGCATGTGTGTTTGTAAGTGTGTGTATGTGACTCTTAATTCTGTGTGTGATCATTTATATGTGTATACAAGGTGTTCCTTCATATGCCTCCATGTGCGTGTATGTTTATCACATTTGTCTCAACTTAGTACAAACAAGACAACGTGTGTTTTAGTATCGGTGGCTGTCTGCTGGGCCTCGTTGTCACATGATTAACTGACCTTATTTTGAGTTGCCAAGGCGATGTCTTGTTTCAGGGTTCAACTCTATGCACAGCACGACCCCGTGACCTTGGGACATGTCTTTGTCGCTACGGTAACAGCCTCCTGGGTTACTGTAAATGAGAAGAGGGTGTTGGTTGGGTACACCAAGCATTTTTAAACTGTGCTTGTGCATCAAATTAGACACTTTAGTACATTTCTTAACCAGGGAACATGAACACCTTTCACACGTTGTGATAAATGAAACGGTAGTCTTCTGCCATGAAAGTCGTTTGGGAATAAGTGCTTTGCAGTGGAGTTGTAAAGTATGTTGTAAGTTTTGGTGTGCTCACTATTGTTGCAGACATTACAGGACACAAAATACATTGTACTAATGTGTTTATTATTGTCCCTCAGTTTCTATGATATCCTGTTAATGAAACTGCATTTACTCAGTGTGTATTAAGTCGCACATTTTGAATGTTTATCAGTACTTTAAAGGGATAAACACAAGCCATTTGAAGCTAAACAAAAATGTGGTAACAAATTAACAGCAACTCTGGCAGGCTATGACCTAAACAACTGGAAAACCAACAAACAAACAACATTGTGTTTCCAGAGAAATACCAGTTGTATTACCAGCTTTCCATTTGATCATAATAGCTCTCAGTTAACTGGAGGCCTTTGGTCAAAGTGAAACATAGTCCTCAACACACAGAGAGCCAAGTTCGTGAAAGAGACCTAATTGCCTCCAAATAACTATGTTTTGATTTTCTTTTTTTTAATAAAGGATGCATGCCTCAAACCATTGTCTCATGTGGATAAACAAATCGTGGTTGCCATGCTGATGGGGCATCAGTGTATAAATAGCATGGTTGTTTGTTCTGAATACTCCAGACAGAGAGAGAGAGAGAGATGCAAGGACAGTGATAGCCAGCGTTCAGAACCACACGCACAGGCCTTGTGCTTTGTGATCTTATCAACAGCTACTACGAGCATGGACATTACTTTTGAACGCTGATCTCTGTCCATTTTGACTGCTCTGGGACACTGCCAAGTAACACTGCGCATCCCAGGTTACCGGGTTGCATTTGGTAACATTTCTTATGCATTTGATAGGATATTTTATGCTTTTTTTCCTTTTCATTAAAGTTAAAGATTATTAAATTGTCTTGCTGACTTTTGAGAACTATAAAGATCAAGAAGTTCTGGATGCAAGTGGGCGAATGAGCGAGTTGAAGGTAGTTGGAGGGTCGCACCTCACAGAGAGTTGACTTTTCTCCATAAGCTGCTGTTCTGCACAACTGCCATTAAAACTGAAAGCAAATCATTTTGTGAAAAATAACACTTGGCTGAAGGTTGAGCTGATGATTGTAATTGCATAGCAGGGGATTTGCTTATTATGCAGTGATAATTGAGTTTGCAGAAGCAATAATCATGACAGAAAAAAATAATATAAAGGAGCAAGGAACACTTTAAAAGCTCTCTCTCCGTCTCTCTGTGTTTCCCTGTAGGGAATGGTGACAGCACCTGCAGACAGTCAGACGTGGACCGACAGCGCAGACACCCGCAGCGCTTCCCTCCCATTGGTGGAGAGATCCAGACTTTGCACCAGGAATCGCAGCTCCTGTCGGTTATCGGCATCAGGCTCCACCTACTCCACCTACTCCGCCCAAGTCGCTCTGCCTCCTCTGCTCAGGTAGGATGGAAGTCTGGTGTCATCTGGGTCTTATCCATGTAATGTGTTTTGCTTCAGTTCGAACCAACTACTCTGCGTTTTCTCGTTTGCACGTTTGCGTGAAAGCTGTGGATCAAACCCAAAAGAAGCTAAACTACTAATAAATCCATCTAATAACTGTGCATGGACTGCATAAGCAATGTATATATTTGGGAACCATCATATATCCATGTGATTGCTGGGATTTCCCCTGATCAATCAAAAAGTGAAAAGGAGTACACATGTTGTTGATTGATCGTATTCCAGCAGTTCTTGGTTAAGAAGCCATTGACACTTTGTGACCGCAGAGTAATTACTCTTACACTACAAGAGTCTGTTTCTAATTGTTCCTCATAATTCATTACATACAAGCTCCAGTTACAGATGCAGCAAAGTGTTGCCTGACCTGATGTCACTCACTAAATTAGATTTTCCATTTATCGCTAATGACGTGGGATGACTCACCAAAACGGTCCAAAGAATCAGTTACTCATCAGTCCATATATCTTCATGCTTTCACCACTTGGTTCCTTAGTGTAAAGACACTGTGAACACATAAAGAACCACAACTGAAAGGCAACTATGTATCTTTTTGTTTTGTTTTAAGATGTCCAAATGAGCCACACATCCAGGTGTCAAAGCAACCTTGGATAGCAGCCGACTTAACCGACTCTAGTTTGTCTTCTTCTGACAATAATCCCAATAATGTAAAAGCCTTTTGGATGAGCAGAGAAGTATCCAGTAATAAGAAAAAAGGAGCAAAAGTAAATGTTACAAAAGATTAACATAATTCCCAGATTGGAAAACGCTGCACTAGATATTGTATCTGGCTAGATGTTACACTCTGATTTTTGTATAGTTGCTAATTGTCAGTATTAGAGTTATAATAGAGCAGTCTGATGTGCGTATGGGTTGTGTTTTTCTGTGGCCGATAGATGATAATATTTTCTGGACCTGTCTGAGCTCCTGTCTCTCTTCCCCTCTCCTCTTCCATTCATGTGATTCGTCTTTTGATTGTATTTATTGTTTGTCCATAAACGCTCCTTTCTCCCTTTCTGTTTCTGTCTCCATTTATTCTCTGTCTGTCCTCTTTTCCTCCTTTCTGTGTCCTCTTCCTCCACCCCATCTATTGAAGCTCCTCCGTCAGTCCTTTATCTCCGTCTCGCCAGCTGTGTGTTGAAGCTCCATTCTCTCCTATGAGGGAGAGTAGAATGAATAGTATAGGGCTTACTGAGAACAGTGAGGAAGCCAATCCCTGCCTTTCGTCTCATTGAATCCATCTCTTACTCCTCTCGTGTCCTCTTGTATCCTCTCCTCTCTTGTCCCCTTCTTTCCTCTCCTCGGTCCTAAGACTCTGCTGTGAACAATCCTGTGTCCTCTGCCTCCTGCTGCTCACTTGTGTCTTAAATGGAGAGTTGCTTTTTATAGAAGCTGTATTTCAGGTGAGGGAATTAAAGTTTTAATTAAACTACAGATAAGTGTAATTATTATAATTTATTTAATCACTAAACCCAAAAAGAATTGTTTTCTGAGTCTCATCCCTGTAGCTGTTGACAAAACAGTTTTTTGTGTATTACCCTCCAGCAATATGCAGTGATACTTGACTCACAGAGAGCATCATTAGATTCTGCTATGAGGTACTTCAGTGAGCTTGGGGACTTATCCTACAACTATACAAATATGTTTTGAAGTACAGACTAATTAGTTTATTAAATTAACTTTGTACCAGTTCAGAGAAGAGTAGCGAGGAAGGGCGTAAAATGAATAACTTCTTAGAGAAAGTACAAAGAAAGGTAAGATTTAGATGAAACAAATGCAAGAACAGTAGATAATTAAATGAAAAGCTTGAATATATAGTTGTCTTAAAAGTAATTTTTTTAATGTTCTGTTTCTTTCTCACTCACAGCAATTCAACCTCTCTCTGTCCTTCTTTCCCTCCCTGTCTCCTCTCCACTCTCTGTCTCCTCCTTTCTTCACTCATCACTCTTGCTGAATGGACATCAACACTCCCTGATTATTTCTGCTTCCCCTCTCTCTTTTGTGAATTCACTGTTGACAGTTGCCTTTCTTTGAGCAGAAAGCCTCAGAAATGAGCAGATGGAGTCCTGACAGTCTCGAAGCTCAAACAATGATGCTGGGCGGCCAGTCATCGTGATCAACACGTCAGAAAATTGCTGTTAATGGGGGAACATATACATTCTGTCCGTTGTCTATATAGGGGATGGATCCATTTTCGTCCAGCTGCCGGTGGAGGATGTCAGAATCCAATCGCATCATATCTAATGATTAATATAGCAAGAAACCACTATTATCTGTTTCAAGATATAGTGGATTCATGTCTACCTGAGCAGATACTAGTCGCTCTCCCTCTGTGTATGTTGTTATCCAAGTTTCTCCTTGCTTTGTTTACATAGCCAGGCCAGGCGAGCATGTTTTTTGTGCATCACATTTTAGCGTGCCCCACTGGTTAGCTCACAGGAGATGCCCTGCACTACTCTCATACTGCAGTAACAGGTGATAGTCATAGTGAGTCCACCCGCCATTGATATGCATTTGACTGTTTTCAAGTACGACACAGGGTGGCACAATGAGGAAAGAGTCTGCTTTGAAGTCTGGTGGTTCGGCAGCTGATACGTCTGTATCTCTTGCCAGGTGGCAGCGGGATGAACAGGATACCAGTGGTGTCCTGGGCGGCTTTAACTGTAGATGTTTAAAAGGACTCTGCACAGGAATTCAGCGCTCTTAAGTCTCCTTAAGAAATACAGCCGTATTCTTCTTCACCAGGATGGAGATGTGCGATGACCATGTCAGATTGTCTGTGATGCTGATTCCCAGGAAATTAAAGCCGTCTGGCTCAACCTCATGTCCACTGATGTAGACGGGGAGGGGTGTGTGTCTTCACCTCCTGTTTTCTAAAATCAACAATCGGCTCCTTGGTTTTTACTGACGTTGAGTAGTAGGTTGTCCTCTGAGCACCTTTGTGCACGATTGTTGATTTCCTCTCTATATGAAGTCTCATTGTTACTTGTAATCCGGCAGATGATGTTAGTGCCATCCATAGACTCTTTCTGTTGGGGGTAGCAGGTGTGTAGTCGTGAACTAGAGGCGGGAGGGTTTGGGCAGGGTTACATGAAAAACAAGATTAACCAGAAGACTTTCTTCTAATATTGGTTTGTCTCGCAATGTCTATGGTACTAAAGTTAGAGACATTGTTTAATTGTAAAACTGTGGGATGGATTATATATTCTTTCAAAAACTTAAAGCTAAAATGTATTTGGACCTTACTAATGTTTTACTACTTAGTTGTTATTGCCAGACTGAGTAATTACCAGAAATCAGGTACTGATAATCAGCCTCATCCGTCTGCTGTTACGAGACTGGAAGCATCACATTGTTCTGCTCATTAAGTTTCTCACAGTACTGGTCGACTGTTACTTTAAATTCAGATAATCCCAGAGGCTGTGATATATTAGATGCTAGGAGAACAAGTAAACTTGTTTATGTCTTTCAGGGGCAATCTGACAGCTTTATATGGATTCAATCAATTTGCAGAGATTGATTTTGTCTTTTTCTTCATTTGAGACTGAAATTACTCCCACCCACTCTCTTCGTTAGACTCAATGCAGCCTGCAGCAACAGCTCACAGTAATCTCAAAGATGTGAAATTACCAATTAACCCAGCAATGCTCTCTATAATAAAGCTTTGCAGCGGCCTTCAGATGTCCAACAATGCCACAGAGTATCAGTCCTTTAACAAATGCTCAATATAAGGTAAACTTCCTGTTGTTTGATATGAGACTGTAAGCCAGTTTATGTGGATCCAGCAACCTGGTAAAGGTTAGCATTAACAACATTTAAATGTCAGACATTACAGAAATTAATTTCCACTTCACGCTGGTCTCTTGTAGGAAGGAATCTGTTGCATTATGTTCCTTCAGAGGGTTATTCAACCTGACTAAAAGGAGGTGTGAGAGTGTGTGAGTGAGTGAGAATGGATTTTCCCTTTTCTTGTAAAAGCTGCTTTATTTGATCTGGGCCTTCGCTCTCATTGTAGAATTGAATTGGGTTTGGTGACCAAGACACACACGTGTACACCTGAGACTGCCATCTTTCTCCTGCAGCTTGCCCAGAAGGAGGGAGCGAGATAGAGAGAGGGGAAGGAAGGAAAGAGAGGGAGAAGAAGAGGTGCAGCGGCAAAGTAAGCTACATGAAGATGAAGAAGGTGGTGAGAAAAGAAAGAAAGAAGAGCTGAGAGCTAATACGAGAGTAATGGAATGAAAAGAAAAGAGAATAGGAGTAACTTGCATCTTTTAATGAATGTATTCTCTTCTAATGTGGTACTGGCCACAGAGAAGAACAAGTCACTAATTGAATCCGGACACAGTTTTTCATTGATTCTTCTTGATTTTCTCTGCATCTCTCTTTTTTCTCTCTGCCTTGCAGGGTCTCTCACTCGGTCTCACTTTTGTCTCGCCATCTTTACTTGTCATGCCGCTCCTCTCCACAAACACGCTCTCCAATACGCACATAGTGCGTCTGTCTTCGCACACTAAGCAATTAGTTAACTACCTTGTCCAGTGTCGCCGAGTTCATCGCAAGAGCGAGGAGAGGAGGCAGAGAAATGAAGAGTGGTGGAATGAATAAAAAACCATTGGAAATGAAAGAATGGACCTGAGACTGTCTATTGTGCATGTACTAAAAACTCTTAACAGGAGAGAAGAAAATTATACAATGAAGTACTCTTGAACAGATTTAATTTGAACGTTTCAAACAAGGTCATTCTGTGAAGTGAATCAAGCGTTCTGTCAAGCAGCTATCTTCTTGTCATGTGCTTTGTGTTATTCATTTATAATTACGTAAGCAGCAACAAGGTTTTACCTAATATGTATTACCTCCAGGGAAAGCCTGTGGGAAGATCATGTGTTCGGTAGCGTGTGCGTGTGTGTGTGTGTGTGCGTGTGTGTGCGTGTGTGTGTGTGTGTGTGTGTGTGTGTGTGTGTGTGTGTCGATCTTTCCCTAGCTAATCTGGTAAACCACTGGACCCATCCGCCAAGTAGTTTCTCATTTACGACTGTATGCTCATGGATCTGTACATGTTCTGCTGAATGATGAGCATCTCCACGTTATGTTATGATTCACCAAAGTTAGACGCAATACGAGATGCATAAAACCCCATCTTTGTTATCTTTGCCATCTTACATGTCAGGGAGCCGGGAGGGACAATTGAGTGACGTTCAACTCTTTGTTTGGGAGGGAAGAGACCCACCTTGCAGAGATCTGCAGTTTACTGAGTGCATTTTCTATTAGATATATCAAAAAGAAAATTAACATTGAAATCACTCATGATTCAAGTGTGGCCTGGACCCAAAACCCGAGAAACCCTTTCACAAGGTTGAAAAGCTCTGCAGCACAGCAGCACAATGTGTATTCTGTCTTCTCTACCACCTAACAGAACAGTTATGTCATTGAATTTCAGAGAAATTATACTATTTCTGTTGTGAGAACCACAAAATAAAAATGTCAGTATAATAAGTCTTTGGGTGACTGTGGGTCAGTGTTAGCAGGTCTGTCTTTCAATCAGAGGATCGGTGGTTCGATCTGTGTGTGTCTGCATGGCTCCACCACTGTGTTCCATCACACCGATCTGATGTTCCTGTAGGTCATTACTAACGAGCCATACTCGTCTTGCAGCGGTTGGTGTGTTTGTTTGTGTGTGGGAATGAATGAATGGGGATGGACGCTTGTGTCTGCATTTTTGTGGTGTTCACTGTATCTTTTGTGAGAGCGACTCAATGTATGGAAGCATTTTAAATTCGTATTTAAGATGAAGTGGAACTTAAGAAATGTGTGTGTGTGTGTGTGTAATTCTGCTCCGCATGGGTGCCATTATTCACATAAGTGTGCTTGTCTGCTTTCAGCGTGATTAATCCACTGTCCTCCTAACTCCGACCCACTTTTGTTGCTCTCTTCTTTGTTTGCTCTTGATTCCCTCCTGCTTTATAGCATTAAGCAGTGAGTAATGATGACTGACATCATCTTTGTCGAGGCTATGGACGACTAATTGGCCAGAGCGATCTTATTGCATTAGATGTTATTCCTTCAGGGTATTCCCTGTCCTCCACCCCCGCTTTGAAAGATATCCCTCATTGTTTTCACGGAGCAACTTATTGCTTTTGTGTGGCATTAGGATTGGGTTTTATTGTATTCATGGTAGGAATTCACTGACTGGTTGTAAGCAGGTCGTGGAATTTGCGTTTTTGATTGATGGTTTGTGCTTTATAACTTGAAAACCGTCTCATGTTAAAAGCTTAATTGCCATTATCTACAATGCACGTCTCAGGAAACCTCAAGGATATTACAAACGCGCCACGGGGACACTAATACACCACTCAAATGTCTTTGGTTATTGTGTGGATGCTCTAGGTGCTCGTGTGAGAAAACAATAAAGGATGAAAAATGAAGTCGCGCTTTAGATTTACTAACAGCCCTGAGAAGCTTTTTCCTCCGCTCATCTCCTACCCTCTCTTGCTGTCCTCTCCGTCTTCTTCCTTTCGCAGCAGCCGCTCTAAGAGGCACCTTTCCAAGTGAGGCAAAATGATTATAGTAATGGATGCTACTCACTCCAACCCTTCTCTTGCTCTCTATCTGACTCACTCCTCTGTACATTCTGTTCTGTACATTAATGTGGCACTGGGGATGCCCTCGCTCTCTGCAGCTTAATGCAATCACACCTCCAGTATAAGTGCTCAAGGAGAGACAGAGAAGCGGTAAGAGAAAGTAGGGGATATCTGAAGGGGACGGGTGGGTGGCGACTGGCAGAAGTGATCACATCAGAGGATGATAATTGCCTGCAGACGGCACAGAGAAGCCGAGCAAATGATATAATGTACATGTTTCTCTTCCCAGTCGAGGTTCCTGTGCAGTTCCTCTGCACACATGTCATCTGTACGATCATGGAAATACTAATTTCCTGCCTCCTTTTAACTGGCAGTTTGATTATGATAGTTACCTCACGTTTTTTTATTTTTTTTTCGCAGATAAATTAATGAAATAAGGTAAAGACACAGAGAAAAGTGGTATGTATTCTCAGATAGTTTAATGGATCCTAGGCCTGGATGTTCTGAAATAGTCAGGAGTTCATGACGACGAACCTTTTCCCTCCAGCAGTTGAGCTCCGTTCAGCAAACTTCAGCTTTTAGTGAGATGAATGGGGATGGTTTTTGTGGGCCCTGGGAAGTCCTCATGCTGAGACCTATAGATAGCTTATTGCTTTTACAACTAGGCGGCATGATAAAGTACCTTCTTTCTGACCACCCACTCTCTCTGTTTGCTCTTCATATTGCTCACTGTGCCTTGTTGCCTCTCTAATCTTTGTCTCTTTTTTACCTCTTTGTCAACTTTCCTTTGATTTTTTCGCCCCGTCCTCCTTTCTGTTTTTCTTTGCATGGCTCTTTCTAACTCAAGTTGTTGTCTCCTCTTGTCTCCCTTAACTATCCTCTCCTCCCCTCTCTTTAATAGTTAGCAGCCACTGCTTTTTCATTTTATTTATGTCAATTTCCTTTTCTTAGGTGGTTGGGCATGGCTGAGTAGACTCAGAGTGGTGTTTGTGATTGGATGATATGACACCTTTGCAATTAGCTCCCCCCCTCTGTGATAACAATCCTGAGAAATCCAGTTAAAGTTAGCTTGACAGGAGGCAGAGAGAGAAATAAACGTACCATTAGGACTGCATTTGTGCCGGTAGCGATGATGTACATATGATATCTGACAGAGTAACGCAACGAGACATATCTGGAAATTGTAGTGTGCCTGTGGTACTCAGACCTGTATTTCTTAACACTATCAGTCCACAGTAGCAGCATTAGTCTGCAGCTGAATTATCCCTTATCTGTGAGACAAAAGTTTTGTTGGGTGGATTCTAGTTGGAGGTCTCAAAACATCACACATTATTCTTGTACGGTATAGCGCTGTATATACCATGCCTTCCTCCATGTCAAAATTGTCGGCACATTTTGTACGACAGTGCTGATGGATGGCCACTTCAGTATCCCTGTATATTCTCTACTCATGCTCCTGTTCTCAATCCTTTTATGTGTGAAGAGGTTTGGGCTAATAGCCCATTGAGCCCAGCTAGTTTTCCTTCACTTGGGGCAACGGATTGAACTCGGGGCTAATGCAGCGCCCTGTGGCTTCCTGAATGGTAGAACGATAGCAGATGGGCTTCGGTTCGGTTGAATATTTCAATGGATTCATCCAGGGTGATAGCCAGCAGATAATATTCAACACGGCCACCCGAGAGATTATCAAATGTACGGTATTTGTTTGTGTAATGATAGCGTTAAGTAGAAGTTCTTCTTTCCAGCAGAAATCTGTTTTTTTTCTGGTGCTCAAGCTCTTTTGCAAATAATTTCTGTGCCAATCAACTAATCGATTAGTAGACTAATTGTTTTAGCTCGAGACCAGACGGCCAATGTATCTGCCCAAACGAAACGGCACAGAGTCTAACTCTTACTAACTAATAATACATTTTGCATATAGCATCAGTAGCTGAATTAAACTTAAGAAAATAGATCTTTCCAGTCCGTCACATATTTTCACTATCTCTCCTTTAAATATAATGTCTTTGTGAGACTGAAATCTCTGGAGCTTTCATAAATGCATTCGTACAACACACCTCCTCTCAGCAATAATTCAGTGCTGTGGCGCTACACTCCGGTAGGGCTTCATACAGTTTAATGATAGGCTGAGATAAACATACATGGCGAGGGAGGAACGATCTGCTATAACCTCACATTCATTAACAGTTTTAGCATAAAAAGGACAGTGATTCAAAAGCATGTTTAAATGACAGCCATGAATATAAAAGGGGGTCGCCACGGTTACTCTAATAATGAATCTGTGTCTGTATTGTACAGTCTTCTAAAATAATTAAAACATTAGTATGGATAATGATGATGAGAGCATAACAGACCTCAGACTTGAACGACTAGTGATTTACGTGCTGTGGGAAGGAGGAACACTCCTGTACCTATACCTCACAAGGTTTTCTCACCATGGCTCGAGAATAACCTCTAAACTATGAAGCCTCTAGTTAGTGTGTGTGTGTTTGTGTGTATGCACAGTATGTGTGCAGAGGTGTGTGTGTGTGTGTGTGTGCGTGAATATGGTTGACAGCAAGGATTACACAACAGACGCCTGCAGGTCACTCTGAATGACGGGAGACACAAATCATTACAAATACAAATGGGCCGTAGCTGCACGTACACACATGTGTTCTTGTGCTCTCTCTCTCTCTCTCTCTCTCTCTCTCTCTCTCTCTCTATCTATCTATATCTATATCTATATATGACGAGAACACACACACACACACACACACACACACACACACAGAGATATATATATATACAGTATATATAGGGAAGAGTTTAGCATGGGACAGTGGATGCAACTCTTCCCACCACATAAGAATGCATGAACAAACCAGCAGACAAGACTCTGAGGAGCAACATGAAGTCAAACAAACATAAAGGGACACACGCAGTCCCCCTGCACACACTGGGATCCATCTGTCTGTTTCTATGTTCAGGAGGCACGCACGGCAGCAGCCATGGAGCTTTTAAGGTATTTGTCGTTTGTAGGTTTGTGGCTGCTCAGTTTGTTGTTTATCCGACTATAGACTCTGAAGAAAAATAGTTATTATATATAAAGATGTGATGCAGCCTGTGTCTCAGCCCTTTACCCGCTCCTCTCACTGCTCGAGCCGTACTGATTAATCTACATTGCTCCTTTAATATAAATCTATGTCCGCTAGTCACTAGAGCTGCACTCAGACACCCGTGCACACACAATCACACCATGTAATTCTTTACATCCTTTTGCAAGCTCTTGCACTCACACGTACAGAGAAAATAGATTTCATGAGTGAGGATGACGTGCCATGTGTGGAGGACACACGGGTCCAGTTTGGGCACTGATTCTATTCTAAATGAAGTTTTTGAATTATTGAAACGCCTGTCCACTTTCTCTGCTCCCTCTGCCTCTCCTTCTCTCTCTCGCTCTCGCTCTCTCTTCTCTCCCTCTTTAGATCTAATTTTTCTCTTTCTCACAGACTCTTATCTTGTTCTTCCTTCCTTATTTTTTCTCTTTTATTAGATAAGCGGTCAGATTGATTTGTGAACCAGTAGTTCAGTGACTGTGTGCGTGTGTTTGTCTGCATTTGAGTGATGTTGGTTAATCCAGTGTTGTCCTTGGGGAAAGATTTGGCCCATATTACAGTCTGCTATTACTGTGTCTCACATCTCCTGTGCATTGAGACAGTCAGTATTTACTATTAACTCAACTCCTTCACTTGCAAATACAAAAGGACACACAGATGTAATAAAATACTTTTATGTTTAGATACAGTTTAGTGGCAAATTGTCAAATGCAAATCAGTTCATGCTATCGTCATTATTTAAAAAGAAAATCGCAGCTTCAATATACCAAATCCTATTAAAAGTATTGGTAACTTTTATTTTACTTTCTATTTTTTATTCCTACTAAGATGAATTACCTGCATTGCCAGTCGAGATAAGATTAACAGCGGTTGACAAGATCATTTCACAATTCACAGATATGAGAACACCTTTCTCAATCAGTTCCGGTAAATAAGGAACAAAATCTACAACATTGTAAAACAAAAGATCATTCTTCGTCCACAGAACAGACAATTTCTGGTTTAAAATTGATATAGAAGGAATTAACTTAATGCCAGTATGAATCCCAAAGTCTTTCAGATAACTGTGGTTTATAAAACATAGTCCAAGCAGGTTTAACTAAATATTAGATGTATAATCTAATGTTTGTTTGACACACTCCCATTTCTTTCTGTCCATAATGGCGCAGTCCTAAGGTGACATGGTGTGGTTCTACATGTCAGTCTGTCTATGGGGAGGAGGTTATGTATTACGTATTATGTGTTTTTTTTATTTCAAATTATTTGTCTTGACTGTTCTGTCATGTGCACTGCACACACATACGACCATCCCATTATCAAACAGACTCGACAGAGGCCAGATTACACAATTTACCACCAACTGGTAAAGACTGATCAGCAGGTACAGACATGTGGGAACCAGTGGTAAAATACTTTGACACACATTCTCCCCTCTCCCCTGTGGTTTATCACCCAGGACTTATCGCTGACGGCGGCTCTGCCTTCTACTGTCTGGACCTGCCTGTCACACAGACCTCCGGATACACATCCCAGATAGAGGGTCATTTGTGTCATTTCAAATGAAGATTGGAGAGAGGTAGATGTACAGTTTGGCTCAGATGTCAGTAAGACAGGTCTCTATCCTGTTTTAGTGACAGGAGTTGGTGAATGGTGCACTAATAACCACAGGGAATGCGTGCTGTGTTGAGCATGTCAAATAACAGCAGCGGTGTCTTTTTGCTGATGTTTTATCTTTAAAGAAAAAGAGATGACAGCCATATAAGTGAAGGTTTTGTACTTAGATGTAGGGATTACTTTTTGAAGCTTGTTTTCTTTTTTGAGGCCATATAAGGACAGAGCCATGAGAATAAATCATCCAGAAACCAACATCGGAACCATGAACAGGAATCTTGAGTGTCTTTGGATTGCTGGTATTTCTTATCCCACTCCATCTCCCTTCCTCCATGTCTCTTCCGCTCTCTGACGCTGTTTCCTCCGTCCTGTCCGCTCTTCAATATTGATTTGTGCTGTCATTGGTCCAGTTATTTATGAGACCCCTCCCTGTTCTTTTTCCGTTGGCTTGGGTAAAATTCTTCTCCAGTCAAATACAGGAGAGCTTGATTTTGTGACAAAAACAGAATGTGACGTATAATGGTACGTTTTCAGCATATGTACACGCATGGAGGTTTTACAGCCTGATTTCTTCGTCTTGCTTTTTATTGTTGTTGTTCTCTCACTCCTTCCCTCCCTTCCTTCTGGAATTGCAGCCAAAGACTGTTTCCCATAACCTCTTCAGACCTGTGTGTGTGTGTGTGTGTGTGTGTGTGTGTGTGTGTGTGTGTGTGTGTGTCTGTGTCTGTGTGTGTGTGTGTGTGTGTTTCTGCACAGAAGTCTTAAATAAGAGGCAGATCGAAAGGCATGCAAGCCTTGTACACAGACCCACTTGACTGCGCACAAACACAAACACTTACACTCCCACACATGTACAGCACAGACCTCATTGCACAGGCCCCAGGGATTTGTGTAGGTCCTATTTCCTGTTTGGGGCTCGGGAGAATGGGGAAGTAGTGAGGATGAAATATGACATAACAACAGTGGTGGTCTTCCTGTGTGCTCTGCCTGGGTGTTACCCACATGTAGTTTTCCATGGTTGTTAACTGACCGTGTGTACAGCTGCCATTAGCTTTGTGAATTTATTAACACAGAGGCCTGTTTAAAAAAAAAAAAAGAAAAGCTGGTTTGCAAACACACAACCTTTGCATATAAAGTCACTTTCTTATCATGAGCTGTGATCTCAGCGTGCCTGTTATGAAGGAGCCTTGTTGTCTTCAGCTGAAGCCACTAATGCACGAACAGTCATTTCATTCATATACTGATATGCAGTGAGTATCGAGTACCAATCGAAATGTGACCACGGTCAATTATTAACAGTGTACAAAAAAGTGCTTGATCGGATGCTTATTTACTTTTGACCGGATATTTTATTTACATTATTAGTCTTTAAAGGGATACAAAGAGTCAAATCATGTTGAATTGCTGTGAAACAATTAGATGGTGCATTAGTGTGAACACCAGACAGATGTAGCTATTCAGTAGTGTTGAAGAATTTAACCTTTACGAAATGTTATATCTGAAACAGAACTAATGTCATTATTTCGGTGTTAACTCTACATAGACAAACACATATCAACCATATATTCATATAAATCTCAGGAACACTCCAGCCTTAAGAGTGTCTGTCAAATAAAGTATTACATTCAGGAAATAATTATCAGCAATGAGTTAGGTGTTGGTTGTAATAAAAAAGCTGGGATTACAGCAGGCGGGATGTGAGCTCCAGTGACTTCCCCTTGAGGTGTGAAGTCATCTGCTAAGAACAACAATGTAGCGCCTCGCTTACTGTGTGGCTCTTACACGTTCACCTTGAAACATGGAAATACAGGACCATGCACACACGTACGCACTTTAGCACATTTGAAGCTGCCCACCTATGTGCCTCGTGCAAATAAAACACAAAGTACAACAATAGTACACTGTAGAGTCGTGCTCTGAGCTGAAATACTAGGCAACATAATATACACAAGAAATGTCCAATTAAGGGAGTGTGTTTGATATTCAAAAGGAGTCAGTAACAGATGGGACACTGTGATCCCTAGCCTGCATTTAAATATAAGCTTTTACAATTATGCTGTATATAACATCAATACATTATTATAACAAATTCTAATATAATAAGATTGTCACCTTATTGTGATTCTAATTTAGGACATTGTTTGGTCTAAGTTGGACATTTTGCAGAGAGATCTCTTCATTCATTTTGGGGGATTGATTAGTTACATATCGCTGTAGGGAGGGCGAATAATGAAGTCTGTTAATTAATATCATCTCAGTTGACGTACAGTGTAGCGGCAGTGCTTGCGATCACAGTTTGTTTTAATCTAATACATGCAGTGAAAATAATAAGTAACACTGGTTACCTTAAAATAGACTGGAAAGCCATGCTTTTCCTCTCCATAGCAACAGTTCGCTGTTGCGCACCAACTTGGAGTTCAGAGAGTGGATTCTCTCAGCACCTTATTTACTGTGTCTGTGTGTGTGTGTGTGTGTGTGTGTGTGTGTGTGTGTGTGTGTGTGTGTGTCTTTCTCTCAGTGTGTCCAAGAGGTTGTTTGTGTAGTTGAAAGCATCTCTAGGAGGGAGATGTTGGCTCCTGCTAAGCATGGTGTAAGCTGTAAAACCCCCAGAGGACTTTGCCACAAACGTATGATTAAGAATCCCTGTATGCTCATGCAAATATAGATGCAATGCATTTTTGCAATAATGCATTTGTGGTATTTTTCAGGGTGAACTAAATAGTATCAGTCCTACTACACAGAACAAAACATGCAGTTTTTGCACAGTATAGGATTGCACTCAATCACCTAACTACTGTAGATGACGCTGTATATTTTTGCTATTTGTAGCTGCAGGGTAGACACAAACACACACACACACAAGCGGATGCACACACACACACACACACACACACACACACACACACACACGCACACACACAGTGTGTAGTGCCAGGCACGGCAGGGGTTGTATCTCCAGATGGCGGGAGCCGCCCACACACTGCCAGTTGTTATACAATATGTATTGTATAACAGCGGAGAGCAACAGGTCCCCTCCCTGTGCATGGAGAAGCAACACACGCTCACTCACACAAACACCATATACACATATGTCACTTATTAGGGACATTGTCTTACAGTATCCATTAGATTAGACAACCAGCCTGTCAGTGGGGTAGTCCCCCTGATGTTAAGTCATTCACGTATTCAGCCAGTCAAATAGCTTGATCAGTCAGCTGCATAATCAATGTGTCTGTTTGCTAGTCATACAGCTGTGCAGGGAGTTAGACAGCTGTTCAGTTAACCAGGCAATCAGCCATTCAAACAGCTGTACAGTCAGCCAGACACATATTCATTCACTTAGTTTAGCTTTCAGTATAACACTAGTTTGCAGTTACAGTTAAATGCCTTTTTATGTTAACTAGTTAAGTAACACAAATATAGTTTACAAATATAGTCACTCTTAAATGGTAACGAACACAAACATGAAAGCACAGCGACAGTGTAGCTGGCATTCAGTATTACATTGTGTTTTTGTGTTTTTGGTCTTCTGGTAGCTGCGCACAAGAATCTGGAAGATGAGCTGCGTTTCCGGTACTCGCTTGCTCTTGCTTTTGTCTGTTTTTCTGTCTGCCTTCGACTTAACTTTGAAGCACGGCTTCCCTGTTTTATCTCAGCTTCACTTTGTTTACTTTCTTGTCTCTGTCTCTGTCCCCTGTGTCTTTGAGTCTTTCTGCATTTCTTTCTTTTTTCTTTCCTTAGCCGTCCTCACCTCCGGTTGATATAACTCCAAACTTTGCTTGTTCACGGTTTGGCCTAATTTTGTAGCTATTCAGTAGTGAATGTAACCTTTCCAGACAACTTCCCCAAGTGGACATTGTGTGTCTGTGTGTGTGTGTGTGTCTGTATGTGTGTGTGTGTGTGTGTGTGTGTGTGTCTGTATGTGTGTGTGTGTGTGTGTGTGTGTCTGTATGTGCAGGTTTTAGTTTGTTGACGATGGAGTACAATGCATGTATAGTAGTTCTGCCATCCCCCTCTCTTCCTCAAGCTTAGTTTTTTCTTTAAAGTCCCATCTTTCTCTCCCTCTTCCCTTTCACCTTATTCTCTCTGTCTGTCTCCTCCCTTGTTCTCTCTCACCCTTCAGGTCTCTCTCTCTAAACAGCTAAAACAGAGTCATATTGAAAAGATATTAGAAAAGCTCTTTAAAAGTCATCCATTATGCCACTGCAATCATATGACTTCATTACAGTATATCCACACTGTGTGTGTGTCTGTGTGTGTCTCTTTGTGTGTGAGTTAGCCCAGAGGACTATGTGATGATGTAATGAGACAGTGAGTGGTGCGGAATCCCCTAAACTCACTCACTCACTCACTCACTCACTCACTCACACACACACACACACACACACACACACACACACACACACACACACACACACACTGATTGGTAGCTCCCACATTGAGCCTTTACTTTATCTCTGGGGGAGTTTCTCCCCAGCAATTTAAGACTGAATGACAGCAGTGTCCGCTTTATGATCACACTGTTGAGTGTGTGTGTGTGTGTGTGTGTGTGTGTGTGTATATGTGTGTGTGTGGGGAGACTCTTTATGATTATAACCGAGATTACCTGACCCAATTTGCTACTGAGCAAAGAAACTGAAATAATTTGGGGGTTCTGGAAGGTGTGCTTTGCAGATATAGGGAGGTGAAGGACAGCGAAAGTTGGGAGAGACAGATGGAGGAAGGGAGGGTGGAAAGAAGGTGTGAAGAACGATGAGCACGGCACGGAAAGAGAGTGATTGGAGAAGGGAGAGAGAGAGGTGGGGAGATATTTACATTCAGAGAAACAGAAAATGTATTCTCTCTCTGTCTGATGTGAATCATGAACATTTATGGCGATTTTCTCTGTAAATTAGGTTTTGTTATTGGTAAAAGTCGGCAATGTTTTGCATTTACTAATCCTGCCTGAAATTATTAAAGCAGTTATTGTGGTCTATGATTTATATTTTAGTATGCATATTAGAGTAGATGGAGGACAAATTGTGTGAGGGATGAAAATACATAGATTGCGAGTGGAAGAGGATGGAAGTAAACAGGGATGGCTGGAGGAAGAGAATGACAGAAAAAAATGGAAAGAGGGATATAAAAAGACATACTTTTACCGGTCCTTAATGTCATGTTGACTTTCATGCAGAGAACGAGATGGACTGTGTGGGTGTGCATTATGTTTATGATCCCAATGAAATATCACCAGTATATACACACACACACACACACACACACACACTAAGAGCTAGCCATAACGACCTTCGATCATCCAACGCCCAGTCATAGTAATGATGTCATTCGCTCTCTGTCTCTCTCTCTCTCTCAAACACATAAACCAACACACACACACACACACACACACACTCAGAAACCAATATCCATTCTTTCACAGCACTCATCAGACCTTCAACGCAACAGTGTCGATCTAAAGGGATTATCACCGAGAGAGTATCTCTGCTGAAAGGTTGTTTTTTAAAAGTCAGCACACAGTGAACGCGGCTTCAAATTGTTGTGATGTATACGTGTACACACACCTAATGATGTTCTTTCCACAGCAGTTGAATGTGTCACAGTAAGAAAAACACGTCTTTAAAAATAACTAACAATGTCACAGTGTGAGAGTGAGCCAACAATCACAATACCAGGACCCCCAAATTTGAAGAAGCCAAATTGAACTGAGCCAACATTGATTTTCTGATGTACACCAGGGCTTTTCCCTCTGTGTGTAGCTTCACATACTCACAGATACAAGACTGTGTGGAAGGTACCTTTTTAAGATATGTAACTTCTTGAGCTTTAGTAGTATAACAACAGAAAATATACATATGCTAGCATCACTTCTGGTACTGCTAGAATTATGGTCCCATCTAGAGTTACACATAACGCAGGGTATGCTTTTGCGCATCCAAACACTGCAGCAACATGTCCACAGCTAGAAGAAGAAAACTTGTAAATTCCAACTTACTTCCCAGTTCAAAAGTAACGCAGTATATGGTTTAAGCCAGGTATGATATACGTTGTTATGTTCCTGTTCATTTTGATGAGATGTCAAAACGTTTGCTGCAAGCATTTACTCAGTTATGTCAAACCACTTACAGCAGGAAAGGTATGCAACACTATCAATCAGTCACTGGGAGTGGCCGTGTGTCTGACTACTTGTGGACGTCAATGTGCCGTGTGTAAGAACAGTTCTGTGCAAATGTAGCAGAGCTCTCAAAAACAGAGGGGTTCAGCGTGTGACTGCAGAAAAGAACCCGCACTCTTAAAGGAATATGACGCCCATTAATTAGCAGCAGGTGGTAGATTTATGTTAAAGGACAGTGTGTAAGTTAGAGTAGCATCTAGTGGTTTGTAGCAGGTTGCAACCCTCAGTTCACCCCAGAGAACTACGGTGGACTACAGGTATAAGTATCTTTAGGATTTTAGTACAACTTACTACTCTTATCAATACTCAGTTATTCTACATGAATAAATAATTGCTTTAAAAAAGATATATAACATTTTGAAAACTAATACATTCATAACAGAAATAGAAGTTATGTATAATTTAGACATTACAAAATATTGTTTGTAGAGAAGCAACAGTTATGTTTACAACAACAAAGTCACTATATAAAAGTCATTAATATCTCACTAGAAACAAATGTGTGTGCTGGCTTGTTCTCATATACACCTTTCTTTCCTAATTCATCTCCCCTTCTGTCTCTTTCTGTCTTGACTGAAAAACTACCTCCTTACTTGATTTAAGAGACTGCCAGGTTTCTTTGCCCACTGTTGGTTGTACTTTAATTTGCATTCTGTTTCATCCTATAACACACAGGTACCAGGATGCATACAATGTGCCTCCAAAAGTCTTGAAAACAAACAGACAGCTGTGCTGCTACTAGAACATGAACCATCCTTGCTTCCTGGGGTTATTCCATGTGTGCAGTGACTTAGAGGATGCACTGCATAACATACTTGTTTTCATCAAAAACAGAGTGTGCACAGTTGCTAACGCTCTGTCAGTTAACCAATTGAGTGTGGAATTGAGCTGCGTGTAAAACATCCTTCCAGTGCTCATTTGACAAGTGCATTCAGTGCGCAATAGGCCACATATGAGTAAACTGACTCGGAGGGCCACAGTATGCCGAACCCAAAAGTGTTGGTAGTGGAGGGGGAGAGGAAAGCGGGAAGGTTAAATGAGGAAAGGCAACAATGAAAAGGCAAGCGAGGGAGACGAGAGGCTGTTTGTGAAAGAGAAAAAAAGAAAATGCGGGTGGGTGAAAGAACTGAAGAGAAACCGAGTTAACAAGGCTTATAAGAATATTATTTCCCCAGACCAAGCAGCTCCAGTAACAACCACAGCAAATAATGAGTCTGACTTTATCAGGCGTGCAGATTGGGGATAATAAAGCCATGTACGGTGCATATTTTCATGCTGCCGACTCATCTTCTCAGCAGTGAGAGGAAATACAGTGGTGTTCAGGTTAGGTTGAACATTTCCTCTCAGGGAAAAGGTGTGTAGAATCTGTAGAGTACAGGTTTCTTTATTGTATTACCTTCATTTCTGAAATATTTTATTGGAGAATAACGTAATACATTTTTTTTACTATAAAAATAATAGTACATACATATATAATAGTACAGATGACATTGGCATGCGCTCGTGGTTGTGATCATTGATAAGAGCAGTTTTGTTATTATCTTAATGATATGGTAATTTGGTTAGATCACCAAAGGGAGCCGGTTTGATCCCTGGCCACCTGCAGTTCGCATGTCAAAGTGTCCTTGAGCAAGACACTGAACCCCCAGTTGCTTCACAGCAGCCCACTGCTCCTAAAAATGCTTAGGATGGGTTAAATGCAGAGGTCAAATTTCATGTATGTATGTATGTATGTAAATGCCGATTGCAAGTTTGAGTTTTTTTTTATTTTTTGTATCTACTTTGATTTAGCTAAACCCACAGAATGTATTGTATACTGGATTTGGAAACATATCAGACTAGTATTAGTTCTGCAGCATTTCTACCAATACATCTTAATACAGTTTGTCTAATTTCTTACCCTTTACTTTTTGCTATCTGTTTTTTTTCTCTGTCGTCCTCCTTCCCTCCCTTCAGCCGTCTGTCTGAGTTTCTGGTGTATCATTACTTTGGTTCAGAGCATATACAGCACAGAGCTTGTCTCCCAGCTGTGTGTGTGTGTAGCAGCATCTCAGGAGTGCTGCATTACCCTTTGAAGATCTGAGAGAGAGAGAGAGAGAGAGACACACACTGTTTTCATTCTGCATTGGTTCAGAGAGTTTGAGTCTGGGTTTAACTGCTTTTGATACGCTCACTTCTTGTGCAGATAGAAAGCAAACTGGGCTACCATACACATTATTAAATACTCATTGATATAATGTGACAAACACTGCAACAGCCCGGGTTTACATTTCAGCTGACGCACTTATGTAAAAGAAAAAGAGAGTGACTCCCCTTCAGAGGACACATGACTGTTACATGAACGTGTGGCCTTCTCTTATGAGATGGCATGTTGAACAGTGGGGCTGCTCTGTAAGTTTGGCCATAATCAGCAAGAGATTTCATCTCATTAAGCTACTAATTTTTTCTTTTTGTAATACAGTGGAAATAAAAACGCTTACCGGCAGTGACATATTTTATTTATTGATCTATACAGTGACTACCTGAGGCATATCACTACCTATTATTTTCTCAGCAGTAGTACACAATCGCAGCTTTTAATCTCAGCCACGTGTAACAAACCATCAAATCCTTTGTTATCATCAAAGCACCATTCTTCTTTTCCTGTTCTTCAAAGACGCAAGTAAGACAGAAACAACATTTCTGTCGGGATCTGTGTGGAAAGATACCAGCATGAGCGTGTGTTCACAGTTTTGTCAATAGAGCTGCGGTCTGAGAGGGCTTCCAGCTGTGGTGAGTGCTTTCTAAGTTGTGGTCGCATGACATTCTGGGCTCACCATCCATCCTCTCAGAGGCTAAAATAATACATGTTTCATCCTGACTAGCCATGGACAAATGCAGATAGAATGGATGTTCGCTGTCGGCATACAATGGTAACTTTCACTGACCCATTTGTTTTTATAAAAAGGAGCTGTGTGTTATCCCTTTTCGTAGTCGTTTAGTCATTGTTAGCTCCTGTAAGCCTTTCAGACTTCTCATTGCGTTTGAAGTCTGCTGAAGAGCCGGATAAGTTTCAGCCGCTCCGGTGACATCAGAGACGGCAGAGCCACTGTTGTTTTAGTGACTGGATGTTAGTATTGTGTCTCCTCCATTTACCTCTCAACGAGTGGTCATCTGAAGCGTGTCGGTGTGCATGTGTGAGATTGGTAAACGGATAGGGCACGTGTGAGAGGTTGGATAGGCTGTGTACGCACGACGCCGTCAACGTAGCCATACTATTGAGAAACACTGCAAGAGTCCTCAGAAAAGCCCCAGACTTAATCTACAGACAATAACTAGGAAGGTAACCAATTGTAAATATAATATACTGGAGCAGCATGTCCCAAAGTGATTCAGACTCCTAACAATAGCAATGTTTTCTATGGAACAACAGAACACAGAAAATGATCCACTCCAACAAGCATCAGCTAAACCCCTTTTGCCACCCACAGCCCTAACATACAAAAATAAACTACATCAACAAAACAGTTTTCTGATTTTAACAAGTCTGAGCCCTGCTTGGTAAAATACAGACACATGTTTAGAGTGAAAGCAGCTTTTATATCACTGTGCACAGTTTGCATGACATATTGTATTTGCATGCGGATGCATTCACTGTATGTATATCCGTACACACTGTATGTAACTTCTTAAGTGCTGCATATATGCATACATGGATTTATTTGTTCCAATACTGTTATTGCTTATGTATTAGGCATTATAATACTTAATGTTTTAACAATGTGCAATGTCACATATTGCTTATAACCATCTGTACAAATAAAGCACACATTTGAGAAGGGGAGAGAGAGATAAACTAGTGGAGAAACAGAGACTGCAGCAAAGGTCTAAAATGAGTGATGAATGAATCCTTCCGACTCACACAACACATAGTATGAAGATCTGTCGATAATCACAGTTTAAATGTCAAATGTATAAGACTAGTCAACTTTGTGCAGCATTAGAAGCACTAATCACACAATGTCTGCTACTTTGTATTCTAGATGAAAACCAGACTGTCTAGCTCTGTGTGTGTGTGAGTGTGAGAGAGAGTGTGTGAAAAGCAATCTGCTTGTCTTTTTGATTACCTTGGAAGCAGATGTGTGTGGGCATGAGACAAGTATCTGTGTGTTGGGCTTTGTGTGTGAGACAGGCTGACCTGTACGTCCTATGAGCACGCACGCACGCACACAAACCCACACAAACGCACACAAATGCACACAAATGCACAGAGCGGCCAGGTCCAATTGTCTGGTTGCTGGGCAATGTGCGCACTGCCGTCGACCATAGCAAGACCTCTCTCCATCAATCAGCTATAGAGTGCTCTGCTCTAGTAATGATGTCATCACGCACTCAAACACGTACACACACACACACACACACACACACCACACTCTTATCTCATCCTCTTTGTTTTGACCTTGGGAGGTTCATTGGTGTATGTGTGTGTGTCAGTGTGTTGAGGAATGAGTGTTGATTGTCATTGCCTTGCAAAATATTGCTGGAGAGGATGCAATCTTCTCATGATATGGGCTACATACATAAATTTCACACGCATGTACACATGCATGCATGTGCGTGCACACACGCACACGCACGCATACACACAGACAGGGCTTTGCAAGTTTTAAACTATAATTTAACTCTTAAAAGTTATCTGAGTGTATCTTTTTTTGACCAAAATGTTCCACAGCACACTCGCGTGGTCCCACACAGTCACACATTACAAGCCATTTGTTGTGTCACCAACTCTGGAACGTTTTTTTCTCTTGCTATTTTGATAATATACAGTACTTTCCTTACTAATGTAGGTCATGTTTTGGCCTTTGTGTAAAACCACTTAAAGGAGAAAAGTATCAGTATCAGCCACACAATAGCAGTGCACAACTTAGAGGATGTTTGCTAAAATGCTAAACTTTGAGACCTCAACATTTCTGAAGAGATGAAGAATTTTCAATAAATTGAAAGAGGGGATACTTAAGAATTAAAAGACGTCTGACCATGAATCTGAACCGCCTTCATTTGCATACTCACAAGCAAACGTGAAGTGTATCTGAAGTGACACCTTCCTATACCTACACACATTCATGTTTGCGAAACTAATTGCTTCAGGATGACACACACACACAGGCACACACTACCACACACACATTCTCCAGGTCCAGCTGTGTCTCTGCCAGGCTGTAGGGCAGGGGGCCAGCACACTGAGGTGAAGAGAGTGGCAAGAACACTAACTGGCAAATCAGTGGCCAATTAAAAACACTCAGCAGTGTGTGTGTGTGTGTGTGAGTGTCCTTGTTTGACTGCCAAGGATAGGGTTGGCACAGAAAGCATGCTTCCTATTCTCTCAGCATGCCCCCTTAACGCAGAAGCTTACGCACGCACGCACGCACGCACGCATGCACGCACGCACGCACGCACGCACGCACGCACGCACGCACGCACGCACGCACGCACGCACACACACACACACACAGTCTTGGATTTGTCTCTCCCTATTGTCTCTATTTGGGACAAATGAATGCATGTGCCTTTTCTGTGTGTGTGTGTGTGCCTTTATGTATGTGTGTGTGTGTGTGTGTGTGCTCCCACAAGTGAAGTTTTATAGTTGCACAAAATAAAGCTCAGACAGGACACCCTACCCTGCCTACTTTAAGACATTATCAGGAATAGAGAAGGTGTTGGCTGTTGACATAGTTACGGTGTGTCTGAATGTGAGGAACAACGGAAAGACGCAACAACTGCCTTCATAAGCTGATTAATCAACTAACCACACATTAGGGTTTAGGCCGACAAGTCAACTTTTTATTTTATTATTTTTTCTCTTCTTATCATCGTTTTGTTGATCATGAGCAATGCACCTGATCCCACTCAGAGCTTACTTACCAAGCGGTGAGACTTTACTTTTCCGAGATTTTAAAAACTCTGGAAGGTTTCTTTTTGTACCACCATTGTTACAGGCTGCTCTAATTAAATTACAGTGGAGTGCAATGTGATTGACGGTTGACTCATCTGCTGAGCTGCGTGTTGTCTTTATGTCAGGCTAGGCGGTGCATAGCCCTTAAAAAATGCTGTCCAAAAAACCTGTTTCCACTGTAAGACATTGTTTCTTGCAAATAAATGATGAGTTGGGGACAGCTCTTAAGCTTCTGCACAATTGTTTTCCCTTTCTTGATTTGCTTGTTAGCTATTAAATCTGTTTTGTTGTAACTACCATCAGCTCCTGCACCAACAACTATGTCTATGCATCTGATTGCAACGTAACCAATCCCCCACTGATTCTATGCACTCTTAATACACCCACTATGACAATGTGCTAAAGTTCTCATTGTAGAGAATGGGAGAGACCTATGACCTCTATCAGTAAAACATTGTGAAGTGTACCAGTGTTCTGTGGATCCCTTGTTACAGCGGCGCGGTGTGATAGCCCTGATTGTCACTCGCAGGAGCATTGGGCTGGAGGGTTACTCAGCACAGACTGGCTATAAATGGTGTCAGATGGGAAAGAGTTGGCGAGTGGAGGGAGAAATAGAGAAAGTATTTGTAAACCTGGAAACGCTGACCTTTAGACTTTGATTTGTATTTGCTTCCTGGCTTGTGATCTTCCATTCTTCCAACAGTGTATCATAAAATTGTATATAAGAAATAGTTCAGGTCAGCAAAAGGAATTTTGTGTCATGGCACTGAACCTCACAAAGCTGCCACGTACTCACTTCCACTAACACAGCAAATGAGTGTAGGAAGGTAGATAAAGGTTGGCGGTAAGTAAAGGACACTGGTCTTTCCAGACATGTGTGCACCAAAGATAACATTCCTCCCTGCTTGGAGCACCTTGAACCTTCAGAGGGCTGATTCCTCATTTGTGGTATGGCAGATATGTTGGAGTCTAGGAAAATGGGGTTGCGGTTGAGGAAGGCATTTCCCTTACATTACAGTGATGGTCAGTCGACTCTCACAAAAAGACTCACTGCATTCTTCTGTCTCAGCCAAGCAAACAGCTGTCAGACACTACGTCAACTCCCAAAGTATTCTGTGTGTGTGTGTGCGGGTGTTCCTGTGATTTGTCTGCCATATTTATGATGAATGATTAACTGTGTACATGTAATTTGTCCAAGCAAGTAGAAAGAGAAATTGAAAGCGAAAGGCTTTGAGATGTTCCCACAGCTCTCTCGGTGAAAGTTCATTAAGACAACGCAATAATATTCATAAATACACACACTTTAATTGTCAAGCATGTTGTTTCTAGTGTCATGTTTCGATCATCTGTACCCAGTTCTCCTGTAACCTTTAAGCATACGTGTAAGCGTGTATCCAGCAAGAGGTCTGGCATTCATCTCTGCGTTTGAGTGCAACCTCCAACAGGCATTTTGGGTTAAATCTCCTGCTGTCAGCCTTTGAACCCCATACTTGTGGTTCCAAAGTCTACAACCATTTTTTAAAAAAGACTGCACGGTTTGAAATAACTTGTACAGTAATCAAAGGATTTGGGAATGGTGATTGTGGGTGGATTTTGTTTCAGAAAGAATGGGAAGAATGCACGCTCTTAAACAGAGGAAGTGATGGTAGAGTGGACTAAAGTATTCATGGATTTAATCACGCCGGCATGTAGTCAAGTACCAAGAAACCCTCACACGGAGAACATGTCGAGCACTGTCGCCTAAATCACCATGGACACACAGGCAGACATGACCAAACATTTCAGACCTATTCAGCCACTTTGACAGAATACAACAGCAGGAGATGCTCATAAAAGACTTTTGTCCTTTTTCAAGAGTGTACACTCACTCACTCGTTCACTTGAACACGACTGGCAAAGCCTCACCTGTTAACTCGTTAAATCAACAAGTGTCAAGTAGATTTATCCTCATGCAAAAAAAACATCTCTTCGACCCCTGTGTTTCACTTGCAACACACACACACCGATATGGGAGGTATCCTCTGGTCATTTATGCACTTGTACTGCAGCGCTGAACCTGCTCTCAGCTGTTTGTCTTGAGGTTGAATGCACGGTAAGTCGCTCTGGGGAAAGGTATCTGCTGTAATGTAATGCATACAAACATTTAAAAAAACAAAGCCTCATATACACAAACACACAGTGCATGGCAGGTGCTGTCTGCCCCCCTGTGCTTTCAATTCAATCAGTCGTTCACTTAATGCGGTTTACACCGAACCCTTTCTGACTAATTTAGCCTGCTTGATTTCTAGATTGGACATGTTGGATTGAGACAAAGGACAACGGGTAGCCAGACCCCTGCTTCAGTAAAATGAGAGGTTTTCTAAAGGGAATCTGGTGCAGCGAAACACTGCCGCGTTTGTCCACAGGGACCGCCAAAATCAACAGAAAAGGAAAGTTCCTTGTAGTAACTTTAAGTAATTTCATAGGATTCTTATTTAGTTAATGTCTTCTGATGCTGAGGCTCCTTCTACCCTGGCACCACCCTGTGAAAGATTAGATGTAAGATTATGTTTAGAGTTTTTGATTCTCCGTATAGAGTTATCAGTTAGACTGGTGTTTCCCCTCACGGTCTGTTAGAATCAACATTTTTTTATACATTTGTTAAACAAAATGAATCCCTTTTAAAAACAATTCCTTTTTTTCATTTATTCCCTTGCGTGGGCTTCTGTCATTTGCTTTGGCCGGAGAGCCTGGTCATTACAGTTGATGTATTTAAACCTGACATCTTCAAAGACTCAGGTATCATAGTATTTTCCCTAAAAGTCAGCAGAGTTTTGGAATGAAGCTAAATGTTCTCTAGTCCTCCTCTCTCCCTTTTCCACTGACATCTTTCAGCTTTCCATGCTCCCCACTGTGCCTCGCTGGTTGTGCCAGTGTTGTCCTCCCAGTGAGTTTCTATCTGCCTCTTCTCCGCCACCATCTGTTTCTCTCTCTCTCTCTGCCTTCCTATGGCCTCTCTCTTTCTCTGGCTCTGCTTTACCTCACTGCCTTTCTATTCTCTCCATCTGTCACCCTTCCTGTCACATCTGCATCTCTCCTAATTTTCTGTTCTTTTAACTTTGGCAATTTCTCTCATTCTCTCATCTCCATCCCTCTTTCTCTTCTGCGTTTCTTAGCACCATGTGATGGACTCCTTTGCCAGTTTGTCTATTTATCTCTTCCTCTGTTTCTGCCTTACAGACACACATTACAAACATCTTTAGCACACACACGCCCTGCTGCTGTCTGTGTGCCTTCAGCTTTATCTGTGTGTGTTTACATGCTTAATTTAAGCTTGACACTATACTATAGCGCACTGGAAGCCTATTGATTTGAATATGTCTGCTGTAGCAATCATTCCTGTTTCTTTCTCTCACTACTTTCTGCCTCACTGTCCCATTATCACCTCTCATTTCCACTGTAGCTCTCAATCCCCTGTAGATTAGAGTAGTCATGCATAACATAAGAAGTGTGCGTGTAATGATGTATCTCACCATGACTAATGTAACGCACACACAAAACCAGACGCATGCTGTAATCCCCCCTTCTGTCTTCCTTAGGCTGCAATAAAAAACTCTTTCCCACAGCTAGACAGCAACACAAACACACTCCTACCCACCTCTCCCCTTGTCTTTAGACATACGAGAAGTGGGTCAGTAGGATGTTTGACGTCCCACACACCTACACACCTACACACACACACACCTACACACACACACACACACACATACACACTGCAGCTGACTAACAGCAGGGAAGATGTCTCTTGTGTCCCCGTAACATCCCCATCATCCCACCACAACCTGCCTAATTAGTCCCACAGAGTGTGTGTGTGCACCTTTCGACGAGCAGCCAGTCTGTCTCTTATGTGTGGGTGTGGGTGTCTGCTTAAGTCAGCTCCTTTCACATTTGATTTAAAGATGCATTGGAATTTTATACCATGAATATGACACTTTTGATAATGATGTTTCGTATTTGCATTGCACTTTTTCGAGCAATGAAACATTACACAGACCGTAAACAAGTAAAAGCTACAGAACGAAAAGGTGCACAGGTTTCAAGGGCTTAAGCGAGAGCATTAAACAGGAATCATGGTCAAGAATGCTTAGCAGCCTGTAAAGAATATACATACAGTGGGTTTTCATTGGTCCTTCACTAAATGTCTCAAAAACATTCTTGTGGACCTAAGCTGTGCCATTTCATTTGAATGAATGCATTTTCCTTTCATTTTCCACCACCATCACCATCTAGAATCATTCCTGGAGTGTTTTTGTTGCGCTTTTGCTATCTGTACACGTGCGAATACAGAAAATTAGAGGCTGTTGGGATGTGAAAGACAAATGTTTGCCTGTTTGCAGCTGCAACTCTATTTGAAGCAAGATGCGACAGTCACATATTGTTGTTCATGCTTACAGATCAAAGCTGAGTTACATGTATGGCTTTGTGAAATAAACCTTGTGATGTGTTTTTCCTGCTGATGCATACAACACAGTGTATGTGTTGTATGCGTTGTGATGCATACAACACATACCAGTGTGTCTTCCTACTGTGTAATAATCTGCCCTTACCCTACTTTAGTTTCAACTTTTGTTGTTGTTTCCTCCACCAGGGAGTGCTGAGTCCCTGAGTCAACACACTGCATTCTGGGATAGTCTGGAACCCTCTCCATGGGCTGTACCACCTGCTGACAAACCAGGGGGGTCTGGAGGAGTTGTGTTGAATGAGGTGAGACTGTCCCTGTCTGTTAGCATGTGCCTACATCATCAATTTAATTTACATAAATTCAGTTATGTTTTGCTATATAAGCTGGTTCTATGAATAGATGGAGCCCTACATCACGTTTGTAGTTGAGCTTGAATGGAGGTTGTGCTTCATAAGCTCGAGGACAGTGGTCCACTGTTTCCTGCTGAATCATTGCAGACAAACGGCTGCCATATAGTTTTTAGAACCTAAAAGCTGCTGGTCTGACTGACAGGTGTAATTCAATGTTATTAGTTCTGACCTCAAGGACCATTCAGCCCGGTGTTTTCCTCCCAGCTGCCACCCTGGTCACAGCCCACATGCATGTTAAGTAAAGTGCATTTGATTTGAAGGTGAGTGAAGTGGCAGCCAATCACATGCACAGTGAATCGCAGTGAATGAACCGCGGTTTCCCTCTCTGTTGCTCTGAGCCACAGCACATCTTAAATGTATGGCTCGATTCAAATGAATGGCTCACTCTCTTAATCCTCATTCTCCGTCGTTGAATATATTTAACAAACAACGTGGTAGATTCACCCACTCTTTTGAACCTCTTTGTACAGGTTAAAGAGAAAAAAATGTCAGATACTGATTTGAAGCCAGCGGGCCTTGGCTTACTAAATTTGTTTACTGCTGTCATTTGAGGAGAAGCAATTTTAGGGTCAGTGTTAGCTAGTCTGCCTAGTGATGAGACTGTATCTGAGCCCTCTTTTGGACCAGCAATATATTTTCCTGCATAACTCCTTCAGGAACCAGTTAGCGTGGGGTCTTCCTACGAGAATGAGAGCCTTATTGTCTGTGCTGAGAGTGTGAAATACGTCCTATAAATAATGTCTAGATAAGGCCTGAGTAGGGGGGATGTATAGTAGTTTATCGCTTTGTTTAAATTCATTCATGTGTGTTTGCTCTCCAACGTCTAAGCAAGTTTATTGATTCTCTATACAAATAAATCTGTGGTTCTTTAAATTACTATTGAACCTCAAGCTGCTCTGTTTTCCTCTGAATTACTGGCAGCACAAAGGCTGTCTTTTTCTATGTTAATATTGATTCTCAGAGGAGAAATTGTCCTCTCACTTTCTCCTTTTCCACAAGATCACAGGGTCAGCTGCAGAATAGCACCTTAGCTATTGCCGATTATCTTGCTTGCAGACATTTCTGCAGAGCAAATCCTCGTGGTCAAGGATTTGAACTTGTCTCAATGGATAGCCTTACTATAAGGCATTCTTCCACTGCAAGCTGAAAAAATCAATATGAACAAACATTGAAGCAAAGTTTTTCATGTTCTTTCCCCCCAGATTTCCTTGCATGTTTGGAGATGAGTGTTATTTTCCACTCGCCTCTCTCCCTGAGGGATACTCTGCGTGTCTGTTTACTGCTGTCGTGAGCAATAAACAATGGACATGGCTGACTTTAATAACAAACACTAACCGGCCTCCACCAGGAGCCTGCACGTAGAGTGGAAGATTAATGTTTGACTTTACCACAGAGTCAGGGACTAATTGGCAGGTTTAGTCTCAAAGCAGCACTGATCTGTCCAGCTACAAGCTAATAATATGCATCACAAACTAATTAAAAACATTTCATTATTGCACAGTACAGGCATCAACAGTGCAGACATTAAAAAGTGATACTGAGTGAATGTTCTGAGCAACAATCTCAGCTGTCGAGTTAAGGCAGATCTTTAGTTGTACGTAGGCTCTAGGCCGTGGCCTAGGCATGTAGCCCATTCTGGACTACACCGGTAAAACTCTAGTTGTGATGAGCTTTTCATACAACTGTTTGGAGTTTCTTTGTGTACCTCAAACGTTGGCAACTGAAACTGAACAAATCATGTTGGCGTCGGAGCCAAAATGTGTTGAAACGTAGCTGAAAATACTGTAACACGGAGAAGAGAGAAGATGTCGGAGGAGATTGTGTTGAGCCTAGTGAGGCAGAAAGAGGGTGACTTCTTCAGTTGACCTATTGTCTTGGTCCATGTTCACGAAGTAGAAGAAGCAGCCGGAAATGTGTACTTTTTGGTTGAAATCCCATCTGTGCATTGCTTCATTGTAGATTTTTGAGAAAGAGACACATCAATCATACTGAAACACTGCTTTTGACCAGTTTTAAGAGCCAAATGTAAAACATCTTTGTGACAAGCCATTGTGAATGCTTTTGGAGTGTAAACCATAGGGTTGCCTCGCAATGGGAGTAAGGAGGGCGCTCTGGTCCTGGTCTTAAACAGGCGTTCTTGTTTAAGTGAACACACACACACACACACACACTCACTTGCACGTACACATTCTCAGACCAGAGCACTCTCATTTACACCACAGGGAGCAGAGAGTTTAGAGAGTGCTGCAGTTTCTCTGCTGGAATCTCTGCCTGTCTTCCTCTCTCACTTGCGTTCTCTGTATTTCGCTCCTTCTGTCTTTGGTCATTTCAGTTCAAGTCAGGAAAGCTTTATTAGCGTGACGTTTTGTTCAGAATCATGTTGCCAAAGCCTATATTTGACCAGAAAGCAAGACTTGAGTGTTTTCTCAAATTTAAAATGTGCTTTGTTGGCATGACTGCATGTATAGTAATGCCAAAGCATGTACGAGTATAATATTTCAGAAAATGTGCTTCTGTCTTTTTTCCTCTTTCTGTCTCCCTCACTGTGCTGATTGAAGTGTGTGAAGCTGTGCTTCCCTCCTTCACGCGGTCACCGATGAATCCAAAGAGTAAAAAGTGCGAGGGCTTGAGTTAGTGTGGCTGAGAGAGAAACTACGCGATTGAGAGAGAGAGAGCGAGAGAGAGAAAGAAAGAAAAAGTTGGTGCTATTCTTGGCTGGTTGGGGAAGTCTTGGCTCCCTGGCGTATGGGAAAAGTGCTCTTGGCAAGTCTCGAACTGAGGCATTCCTTTATGCTGTCCTCTTGAAACACACAGAGGCAGACACAAACTGTTTTTTGACACTTAGGAGGACATTGCATTGACTTTAATTATCCACTGGAGACTGAACCATAAACGCTACATACTCAACCAAACCCTTACATTAACCAAAAAGACTTTACCCTAACACTGTATGGTTTACCTTGAGTGTACAGGACCCACAACATGAGTAATAGAAGGACACACCCACACCAAAGTGACTCAAGCTCACATTTACATGCTCCTTCAGTTACAAACGGTTGAGTCTTTCCTGGTTTTCTTTTCATTGTCTCTCGACATGCATGCTCACACACACACACACACACACACACACTGCACACACTGAGAGGAGAAAGATTAGGTGCAGTCTCAAAAGAGAGATTTCTAGTACTACATTATGCCCCAAGGCCAGAGTTTCACTGTCATTCTCTCACACACACCTACATACGGTATTCCGCATTATATCCTTGAATTAATTGCCTTAGGAGTGGGAGGTTGTCTGCATGACTTCTATCAGCTAATATATCTCTTTCTCCATGTCCTTTTCTCTCTCTCTCTCTCTTTGTCCCTCTCCCTGCAGTGCCAATACAAGGTGACATCACTGTCTCTCTCCATGTTTTCCTGCCCCTCTGTCAGTTTCTTGTATTTTAGCCTGCTCTCCCTCTACCTCCTCTTCCCTGTGTCCTTCTCTCCTCTCTTCTTGTTGTCTGTCCCTCCGTCCTTTGTTCCTCACACCTTTTCTGAACTAATTTTCCTCAAACATGGAAAGTGTCAGTGGACTTTACGGCATAACTTGTGTTAGGTGTTGAAATTGTTTGCACATAACCACCCCAAGACAACTGTGTGTGTGTGTGTGTGTGTGTGTGTGTGTGTGTGTGTGTGTGTGTGTGTGTGTGTGTGTGTGTGTGTGTGTGTGTGTGTGTGTGTGTGTGTGTGTGTGTGTGTGTGTGTGTGTGTGTGTGTGTGTGTGTGTGTGTGTGTGTGTGTGTGTGTGTGTGTGTGTGTGTGTGTGTGTGTGTGTGTGTGTGTGTGTGGCAAAATGGACTACATGTAAAGCTGGAAGACATGGCAGCTCCTCAAAAGTGAAGCTAAAACACCTCGATCGCCGCCTGGTGGCTGGCTGCAGTATAGTTCATAATATCCACCCCCTCAGTTAGTGAAGCCATGATAAAACACATTTTCTCCCTTCATGGTTTCTGTTATTCAAGGTAGTTCTTTTCATGTAAATGTATGTAAAAAAAATGATATACGTTTGTCCTTAATCTGTTATTGAGTGTGAGGTCATGAGTGACAGCTGAGATAATCTCTCGCTAACAGTGATTGGTTTGCGAGTGTGTATGGGCGGGACCTCGATATACATATCATGATATAACGTGTTTTCTGATAATTCAATAAATAACAATGAATATATGACATTACCACAAGGTATACTGTGTGAATTAAATATGTGCAGAGTGTACAGAGGATTTTCTAATTTAATCAAGAATGTTAGTGCAAAATGATCCATGATTGCATTGAAAGACAATCAATTATCATACTGAATTCAGGAAATAACCTATGGGGCTTTAATTGCACTTTTCTTTTTATGTGTGTGTATTTGTCCCTGCGGGTATCTTGTGAAGTCGTGTACGTAGTGAAGGACCATCCACATTTTAGTTCCATTCAGAAAGCAAAAATATAATAACAAGGCCATAATTCTCTGTCAAATTGTTGCAACATAGAACATCGCTCTGCTAACAAGGCACACATTCATGCTTCACTCTGTAGAAATTGCCCAATTGGCTGGAGCCATTTCCTGGGAATCTGACAGCAATCAGCATGGCTCTTCAACATGATAATATACATTTGATTGTAGAGAGCGAGTGGACAGTGATATCAAAGACTATTGTTGTGTTCATCGTGCAGCTATGGGCCCCAGGAGGCGACACACATGGCAGCGTGCAGAAGACACCTGTGGAGTGTGTTGTGTGTGTTGTGTGTGTGTGTGTGTGTGTGTGTGTGTGTGTGTGTGTGTGTGTGTGTGTGTGTGTGTGTGTGTGTGTGTGTGTGTGTGTGTGTGTGTGTGTGTGTGTGTGTGTGTGTGTGTGTGTGTGTGTGTGTGTGTGTGTGTGTGTGTGTGTGTGTGTGTGTGTGTGTGTGTGTGTGTGCGTGTGCGCTCGCCTGGCCGTGGAATTTACTTGTCTGGAAAATGGCTACGGTGTTTACTGCATGTGAGTCTCAGGGGAGTCGGATGTACGTTTGTGTCGAGCAAGAGGCCTTTGATGATTTGTGCGAGTGCTCAACTGGTGTTCCTGTCTGTCCGACATTATTATCCTTGTGCCTTTTTGAAAAGGTGGAATACATTATTCACAGACAAGGACACATGCTAAGCAGTCGCCTACTTCTCCTTCATCCACACAATGCCCGCTGACATGCCCATTCATGCCAATTAGTGCCTGTCGGCTAAGAAATGATCTCACTCACGTCATCTGATTGACTGCTTGTATTTCTCACCATGTCCCACCCAGATGAAAAGATCATAGGAGCACAAATATGAGGTGTGATAAACATTAGAGAGGATTCGCTTTGAATTAGCATTACAAATTTACTTTTTTTCAATGTGAATAGTGATTAGTCGTCATATTAATAAAAAATGAATACAAGCGTTAGTTGCAGCGCAAAAGGGAATATCTGACTTTAGTTTACAAAAATTTGTATACTATTATACTCTTATATCTCCGTGTTCTTAATCGCTAATTGAGCTGTCGTAGTTTGTGCTAAACATAATCATGCAATGTCTTCATATTTTCAATTTTTCAAGTGAGTAACATTCTCTTTTAATACATGTGAGGCTCTTATGGGTTAGGAACGGACAAAGGTGCGCTAGCCGTGTGGGTAGAGTGAATGAATGAATGGATGGTGTAAGGATGAATGGAGTTTGAATTAAATTGATCTGTCCCTTTTCTTTCGCTCCTCTTTTCTGTCTTTTCTCTTTTCCTTTTTCTCACTGCAACTGCCTCCCTTCCTACATTTCTCTCCTACTCCCTTTTATGCCCTAACACACATTCTCTGAACAGGATTACATACTGTATTGTCTTTGAAATAATGTTTGGGTGTTTATGTTTACGCATATTTGTGTCTGAATGTCGGGGATGACTGCTATTGTTCGTGTGCGTGGGTGTTTGTGAATACATGCATCGTACGTGTGTGAAAATGAAAGAGTGAGAGAGCATCAGTTCATGTTTGTGTACGAGTCTGAATGCATATTTGTGCTTGTGCTCAGTAGGATTATACAGCAATAGAGGAGCTTAGCAGTGATTTGCCCATCTATTCCAGCCCCGCCCTAATCCTGCACACAAACACATATGTACGCAGATGTGTGTGTGTGTGTGTGTGTGTGTGTGTGTGTGTGTGTGTGTGTGTGTGTGTGTGTGTGTGTGTGTGTGTGTGTGTGTGTGTGTGTGTGTGTGTGTGTGTGTGTGTGTGTGTGTGTGTGTGTGTGTGTGTGTGTGTGTGTGTGTGTGTGTGTGTGTGTGTGTGTGTGTGTGTGTGTGTGTGTGTGTGTGTGTGTGTGTGTGTGTGTGTGTGTGTGTGTGTGTGTGTGTGTGTGTGTGTGTGTGTGTGTGTGTGTGTGTGTGTGTGTGTGTGTGTGTGTGTGTGTGTGTGTGTGTGTGTGTGTGTGTGTGTGTGTGTGTGTGTGTGTGTGTGTGTGTGTGTGTGTGTGTGTGTGTGTGTGTGCGTGCGTGCGTGCGTGCGTGCGTGCGTGCGTGCGTGCGTGCGTGCGTGCGTGCGTGCGTGCGTGCGTGCGTGCGTGCGTGCGTGCGTGCGTGCGTGCGTGCGTGCGTGCGTGCGTGCGTAGCAGGGATCTAATAGTGTGTGTGGATTAGTAGGTTTGTGAATGGGTTGTGGCTTGGGTTGAACACTACACTGCCAGCAAATTACCACAGCCTGGCAGAGGGCTTGTGAGAGAGACAGAGAGGCGAAGTGAAAGATATTTGTGTGCAGGACTCAGAGGGCACTGTTAACATGATTACATAATGATTACACAAGGTTATGAATGATAGATTATAAAGGGAACGGGGCCTCGATATAATTAAGGTGTGTAATAAGCCATGTCTTTGCATCGCCAGCCTCGCCGTCATCATCTGTGTGTGGTCGGCATGTGACCATTCGATGGCTCTGCACCTGCTGTCCCTCTCACACAGAGAGACAGATGGAAAGACGTGGATAAACAAGAGACAGAGACGAAGGATAGATGGGTAGTGTGTGTGAAGTTTTGCGGGGGCGACTAAGAGCGGTAGAGTCTGTATTTTGAGTGTGAGAGGGAGCGTGAGCAGTCTGTGATATGTATATAGGTGTGAGTGTGTGTGTGTGTATATATATATATATATATATATATATATATATATATATATATATATAGAAGCTTTTCTTAGTGACTGCCTCCAAATGAGACTGGAGCAGAAGAAGAGAGGAGAGCAGTCATTGCTGACGAAGGTTTTGAGTCCATTTGAATTTGTTTTGATGTAACGAAGAAGACATTTAAACTTTAATTTCTCTAATTTTATGTGGGTCTAGCGTTTGGGTTTTGAGGTTGAGGTCAGAGTTTTTCGCAAACCATGGAAGGCGTTGATATGTGTTTACCTCGGCTGGGCCGAGAATGTTTTAAAGACAGACCAGCTGACATTACAGAGACATAACAAAAATTACCATTCACAAAACATCTCAAACCATATTTCGTAAAGGATAAAAAAGTGTTTAAACATCTGCTAAACCGGTTTAGTTTCAAATCCGGAAGGATATTTTGTGATTTGTGGGCACAACATTGTAGCAAATCAGGAACTGTATCTTTAAGAACTAACACAGATTTGAACAGCATCTACAAAAAGTCAAACTGCCCCAACACAAAGACCAAGAACAGAAACAAACAAACAAATGTGGAAAAAAATGAATGTATAATATCATCGTCCTGAGTGCTTATCACCAAAAATGCCTTTCCGAAATAACATTTTAAAAGTGCACAAAGGACTCTCAGATTACCACTTTTCAATCCTCTTATCCAGCTGAGCCTCTCTGGGTACTATGTGTTAGTTTCTGTATTCCTCTTTTTAACATTCAAAGGACACTTTGAAACGTCCACTGCCCTGCAGTAGTTAAACACTCTCTGAATATCCAATGTTGAACACCAGGATTAAAATCAAGCTGACAGGAAGACCAACCAACACAAACAGGATGTGTTTTTAATACTTATTTAGACCCACTGTGGAGTCCAGTGGGAATCCCTACTATTATGCATGTGTGTGTGTGTTAACATCTTATGAGTGATTACTCTCTTATTCCCTGTGCGTGCTACATCGGCTAGCATTGAGGAGCACATTTCATCTATATTTACTTCCAAATGGTCTTTTAACTAGGTCAGCTAACTAACGGTAATAGACTGCTGCATGCTGCCAGAGGTGATCAGTCATGACATCTAGTGGTTGAAAATAGGATGTGCAGCCTACTTTTTCGGCTAAAAGAGGAAAATAGATGATGTTGCTTCTGTAATTGATCTAAGTATGTGGACTTCTGTTTTGATGATGCACACAATCCTGAAACCATTTGCCAATGAACCAAATTGTTGTTCTACAGAATATTAATTGATAAATGGTTAATATGTATCAACAAAAAAACAGTAACAACCCTGATTACAGCTTCTCAAATATGATAATTTGCTGCTTCTTTTCTGTTTTATTAATGTCTTTTTTTTTATCAATTAAAGTCAATCATCTGTTGGTAGAAAAAAACAATTTCACCTGTGATAGAATTGTGTAACTATTGCTCGTCATTTTATTGGTCATAATTCATCAATAAGTGTAGAAAAAAAACAGATTAATTAGTTTCAGCCCCAGATGCATGTCTATTTGTTTGTGTACATGTGTTGTCCATATATATATATATATATATATATATATATATATATATATATATATATATATATATATATATATATATATATATATATATATATATATATATAAAATCTGGACTGCTTACTCCCTCCCTCTTTATCTCTCCCACACTCCCTCCCTCCGCCCTTCTCACTGTAACAGCCTCCCACCCTCTCTCCCTCTCTCTCTCTCTAGTCCTCTTTCGCTGCTTGTAAGCGGTCTCTGGGCGTGCAGCCAGCTGGCGTGTGTGTGTTTTTTGAATGAATACCTGATGAAGTTGGCCGAGCAAACCGTGGGAGGGGCCTTGTGCGTATGTGCTTGTGTGTGTGTGTGTGTGCGTGTGTGCGTGTGTGTGTGTGTGTGTGTGTGTGTGTGTGTGTGTGTGTGTGTGTGTGTGTGGGGCAGACAGTGTGAGAGTTCTGGCTCACATTCAGCCCCTTGCATAATACACGTTGGAGCTCCGCATGCGGGACTCCCTCCCTGTGGGCGTGTGCAAGTGTGTGCTACCAATATTGTTTGTGTATGTGATCACCTGAGCGCTGTGTATCAGTGGTAGTGAGGGAGCTTTCTGACTCGCTGTCAAGATTTAGGAGAGGGCTGTGTGTGTGCGTGTGTGTCTGCGGTGTATGTGTGTGTTTGGGGGTGGGGGGGGGGGGGTGGTGTGGGTGGTGTTGAGAAAGGCCGAGAGCAGTTTGTAGCACAAGTACACTGAATCTGCTTGGGATTTTCCGCTTGAGGGGGAGAGAAGGAGAAGGAGACTCAGGGTGCTTTACAAGGGACACGGCAGAGCAGGAGAAGAGAGGAGTTCAGGGAGAAAAGGAATGAGAGGGGGAGAGGAGGCATGCTGCAGAAGTGGGCTACTCCTCCTCCCCTGGTAAGTACACTTCGCACAGTTTTGTGCTTGCTCTGAATGAAGTGTGTGTGTTTGGGAGCAAGAGAGAGTCAGCATATGCGTGTGTGTGTGTGTGTGTGTGTCGAAAGCTTGTCTTGTTGTATCACAGTATGTCATTTATAAGTGCGTACTGCGCCTGCCCTAGTTTTTCCTACAACCGTCGATGCTTGTTTCTACCATTCGCTCGTGTTTCCCCTCCCTGATCCCCTTCTCTTCTCGTAAGAGAAATGTAGAGAAGAGAAGAGAAGAGAATAGTTCTCTTCTCTTCTCTACATTTCTCTCATTCCTCTCTTTCCATTTGTCTCTTTTCTTTTTCAGGCTCTCGCTGGCTGTCTGTCTTTCCACCCCTCCACCCACCCTCAGGGTTATTGAGGGGTGAGAAAGTGCAAGTCACGTAATGCTGCCTAAGTGTTTGTTTTCTGAAAGAGACTCACAGTCATTTGTTTCTCTCCATCTCTGTCTCTCTTTGTTTGTGTAACTCTTAACTGCTCTCCCTCCCTCCCTCTCCTCTTCCCCTGCTTCTCTAACTCTCCGTCTCCATCTGTCAGATGGCAGATCCTCCATTACTCCCTCACTATCTGACCATACTCCCGTGTGTATGTGTGTTTGTTGTTGTTTGTGTGTAATCACTAGCAGACAGTGACAGGGAATAAAGTGGCGGTCTTGTCAGAGTTCCCAGTCTGGCAAGTGTCCCTGTACAGTGCACGCACATGCTGACACACACACCCACACACACACACACATGCAAACACACAACCGCACTCGTAAAAAACCACAAGGCAAAAAAGCTACAGAGAGACATAGAGGAAGCAATTGAGAAGCAGAGAGTGAGAGAGAAGTATAAGCCTGCAGCACCACTGCACTTTCCAGCTGAACTATATTTAGCAGTGAGATGACACTTCACGTTGGACTTATCCCTTTGAT